>NC_061104.1:42923159-42998159 GCF_015104395.2 Macrobrachium nipponense
TATCCCGATTTGGCTTGTTTGAAATATTACAAGGTTGATAGTTTATTTTCAAGAATGTTTTATGGTAAAACGTAGATATTTTGTGCTCTGCTAATATTACCTTGACCTTTCCCTTAGACTATCTTACTCTTTGACATAATGCGGTACTTAACTATACTCTGTTTTTTTTTTCATCTGTCCATCCGCCTGTGGTGTTTGCGCATGGTAACGCTGCGTCCCGGGCTTTGAATAATACCCTATTTCGAATATTAACGGTGTAATTCGCATTCAGTACATTATTAAAACCTTTTTCAGTTGCAAATGTAAACCCAGATATCCTTTTATTTACCTAAAACGTACACATAGCGTAACTTTTTAAAGCCCGGGACGCAGTGTTACCATGCGAAAACTCGACAGGCGGATGGACAGATGGAAAAAAACAGAGTATATTCAGCTTTAAAAATGACGCCATAAAGGTATCCTAGCATGAAAACCTACTTTACACAGACCGTTCAAAGAGAAATGTCTCTCAGAGAAACGCAGGATAATGCGGATAGGTTTACTGCAATCAGGATGATATTGCAAAAACACACACACTAGGTTATATACATATATATGCAATATATATACACATATAAAAAATATGCACAATGGGTTATATACTTATTTGTGGGGGAAATTGTGCAATTCTGTATATTTTAAGACAAACAAGACGAAGGACCAATCACTCACATGGATAAATAAGAGGAGAAAATATATAAAAATACCTTATTTAACGTTCTACTTTCCCACTTTAAATAAATGTAAGTGGTTATGGTAACCATATCAAAAGCCAAGATTCGGCGTTTCCTTCACACTGCTGTTATCCATTGCACCTGCTCCCTTTCATCAGGCTCTTCGTCCATTCCAACCTCGTTTTCCAGCCGGGTAACTTGACCAACCATAAAACACTTTTAGATGACCGCGAAATTTATTAAGAATCATAAATAACACCCACTTTTCGCTATAAGCTCGCCTAACTCCGAGAGCTAGCCAGAGGGGCTGGATCGATCCTCTCTCTCTCTCTCTCTCTCTCTCTCTCTCTCTCTCTCTCTCTCTCTCTCTCTCTCTCTGTTCCAGCTCGCGCAACCTCTCTCTGCCCACCCACCACCTCCCTCGAAAGTCACTTCAGACGACACTAATAGGGGCCAAGTGAACTGTAAACAAGCAGAACATGACACGCAACAACGTTCGTCACGCGAAGGATTACGCTTTTAAAGGGCTCTTCTCGGTGGGGAATGACCACGTGTTTACCGGTAGGTGTTGAACGCCTAGGTAGACATCATTCATAGGCGAAATGACAGAAGTACTGTGGTGGGTTGAAAAAAAAGTAAAGAAAGAGAAAAACAAAAAAAAAAAAAATATATATATATATAATATATACACACACCACACACACGCACACACACACACACACACACATATATATATATATATATATATATACTATATATAATATATATATAATATATATACACACACACACATGGCTTCACCAGCTTCATTATCGTACCTGAAACGTATAAAGTAGTTTCCCTTTCTGCAATATATCAGTGTTTAATATTTTCCAGATATTTTTAATATATATATATATATATATATATATATATATATATATATATATATATAATAATAATATATATATATATATTATATGGCTACATTAAACCAACCAAAGTGCCAAAAAAAGGGCTCTCAAAATAATGACAATAAGGAACTACAAAAACAAATGCTAGACCTTTCAACAGTACGAACACTGAAACGCTGATTAATAATTATACTTTCTCCCGTTACAAGAACGTCCTTTCGAAGGAAGTTCACGGATTCTTTCTGAGTTACACCCTTCGCTTTCGTCCCTTTACCTAACTGCCTCCTTGTCTGGGCTACAAACAGACATCATCGAGTTATTCCGTCGGCTTTAAAAACACACTCACACAAAAGGCAGGGAGCTGGTTTGAAGCAATGTCATTCTATGCAAAGGTCGACAGGTCCTCTTCCCTAATAACCTTTTTATGTCACAGGCCAAAGGGGGGGGGGGGGACGAGAAATATGGAAAGCCATATTCCTATGAAATCATTATAACTGTCCCTGACAGAAGATTATATGAATGTGAGTAAAACATAGGTAACAGAATAAATTCTGAAGCTTGTCAGCTTATGGGAACTGTCACCGAAAAGGTCATCGATGTAGCACAGAAATGGTAAGACTGGAGATATCAGTACTAAACTCAAACAGAAAAAACTTTTAAAAATGCGCTTCGAGGAAACAATGAATTTTCTGTACAGCGTATAATGCCGTGTGAAACTCTTAGCCGCTACCCATGAAAGTTTTAGCTACGGCCAGGTGGTGGGCAGTGTTGTTGGCACCTATAACGGTGACAAACCCATGTTCTTGAATAAAATCAAAACTACTGAGACTAGAGGGCTGCGAGATGGTATGTTTCATGATTGGAGGGTGGATGGACGATCAACACACCAATTTGCAGACCGCAGTAGTTTTTAAGATCTGAGAGTGGACAGAAAAAGTGCGGTCGGACTTACAAATAGCCATCTCAACAATTTCCTTTATCAGAAAACTAAAATTGAATCTCCCTAAACCAACATTACACAAGTGTACTTCCTGACTGCCTCCATGCTACAAAACAATAAATTCCTTTCTATTTGTGCGTTAAAAGTTATTTACAACTCAATGTTACGTAGAAAGCAATGAAATGTGGTGCCTTTCAAGTAATATGTCAACACCAACACAGTATCCAAGAATGATTTATTCAAGAGGAGAGGTATATTCTGTCTGAAATCGGCAGTGATCAGTGTCAAATAACTGCAGCCCTCTCTTTCTTGAATCAAGAACTCTGTAGATGTGTCGCTCAACCTTTGTACTCCGCCTTTTGAATAAATAATTGATAAGACCACAAGGAACTACTGCTTATTAATAACAGACCATAAATAATTCATTTTATTGCCATGCGACAACAAAGAGCAAATGCGCAGCACAATCAAGATGCGGGTGGTCACGCACGTATGACTTATATACACGAAAGTCCACTCACATAAGAATTTCCAACGAACCTACGACTATACATGCGAAAGAAATGTATCTCGAAAGAGAGAGAGAGGAGAGAGAGAGAGAGAGAGAGAGAGAGAGAGAGAGATCAGTGCCCCATGAATTTCAGCTGGACCAATGTGAAACTAATACCACCTTATCACATGACTCAATCCCCCCTTTATCAATAAACAGAGATGCCTTTACCTCCACTAAATAATAAAGGACATCGCGTGACACCCGATTACCTGCCAGTCATGCCACTCTCTCACGGGGGCAGAAAGCAGAAGTCCGCGCACCCTCCCACCGCATATAACAACAGTCTTTCAAAGCACAAAAAATGAGATGAAGTTTTGTGGCAACGCTGCAATTGCTAATACCGATTCAAGGTCACGCTCTCAGAGCGACAGGTGAGGTTCGGATGTAAAAGGACAGGCGAGACTTGTTTCAACACCTTTCCAATGAGTTTAGTCTCCTTTTGCTTTGTATATAAACATTCTGTCACTTGAAGGGATGGTTGGCCTTTGGCTTGACGTTTAAATAACGGAGCTAAGAAAAGATTTTTTTCCTTGAAAATCCGGCAGACAATTTATAATATCAACGCTAAGAACGAAACTGTGTAACAGCATGACAAATAATGTTGTCATTACGGGAAAATAAGCTATTGAAAGAAGATTGTTATTAATGGAAAATAAAGTTTAAATTATATCGTCATAAAAGTAAAATAAGTAGTCTAGATAATGTTGTCATCAACGAAAAATAAGGTGTCTAATTAATGACATTAAAGAAAAATAAGCTAAATAATGTTGTCATAAACGGAAAATAAGCTACCTAAGTAACTTTCTAAATAATGTTGTCATTAACGAAAAATATAATCTAAATTATGTCGTCATAAACGGAAAATAAACTGTCCAAATAATGTTGACATTAACGGAAAATAAGCTGTCTAAAGAATGTCATTAAAGAAAAATAAGCTACATCAATGGGACGGAAAATAAGCTTTCTAAATAATGTTGCCTTTAACGGAAAATAAAGTCTAAGTAATGTTTTCATAAACGGAAAATAACCTAAATAATGTTGTCATCACTGGAAAATAAAGTCAATGAGAATGCTAAATTTGTCACGTAAATTCATTCATGCAATATAAAAATGAAAACAATGATCCCTCACTTTCCCCCGAAAAGTGCCTCATTAAATCAAAAATACACTTTTCGTGGGAGAGAGTCGGTAGCGGAGCGTACTCTGAAGACAGGACATGCCAGCTAGATTCTCTCAGGGAGCGAGGGGGAAAAAAAACAAAAAAAAGTCAAGGCTTTTGGGCGTAATCTTCGTATGAGGTAGCAGGAAAACAGGAGAGCACGAGATTGGCAACTTCGCCGATTGTCACACTTGCATATATACGTCCGGATTCTCCTTTTCTAGAGTTCCCATCTCCAAGGGGGAACTTTTAATTACCAGAGAAAATATATAAATAGACTGCCGATATGAATGTTAACAATTAGACTTTTTATAACTTCTGTAAGCTGCAAACACTTTCCCTGTCTATTTGTGCATTCATGAGATTAGTTCTCAGGTGCAAAATTAACTATTTACTGCTTTGATCTGACAATATAACTATTTATTACCGATAAGAATATTCATGAGTATTGGTATTCTTAACCTTTGAAAGCTGAAAAAAAAACTAGATAACTGATATGAATATTCATTAGCGTCTAGTTCTTAAAAGTTGGGGTTTCATCTGCAAAAATAATTATTTACAACTTTTATGAGTTTTGGTATTTTTACCCTTCAAAAGCTGAAAATGTAACTACATAACTGATATGAATCTTCATTAGCGTAAACTTCTTAAAAGTGGGTTACCTAAAAATAACTGTACCATACGGATGAGAATGCTAATATGCTATGATTTTTTTTATTAATCGCTCAAAAAAACTTTACCTTGCTGATATGAACGACGACAGAAGGACAATAAATTTTGCCAAAGTTTGCACTGTCATCCGACAGTGTCACTCGCGGCGCAGTCTACGCAGTGAGAATGAAACGCAGCGTTCAAACTGGACTTTCCAGTACTGTAGTTTCTGTTATGTCTTAAGTAATTCATTGATACAATTGAGAATTTTGAAGTGTTCTTGGTAACAGATAATTTTATTAGGATTTGGGGCTACAGCTCGTAAGTCGAGTATATCATCATCATCATCATCACCAGGTGTAATTTTGAGGGCACAGCAATCGACTATTAAGGGTTAATTTGAAATGACTTAAAATAATATTGTGTTGGCTTTCCAAGAAAAAAAATTAATGCATCCACTTCTACCGACAATCCATACAGTTTACTTTCTTCCATGAATCGCAATCGACGAAATCAATTTATCAGCCATAAATCAAAATAAATTAACCGCCAACACGAACCACAGTAGTTTGTGCCTTCTGTGTATTGAAACCAGTCCCTTGTCACCCACATCCGAAGTCAATGTATGTCAACCATGGATTAAAATTCATTTATCCCAGTTATGACTTTAAATAATTGCATCCCTACAATGATGAGAAATAGTTTTATTCTTAGCATAAATGCAGATTTATTCAACTACGAATTCAAAACCTTTGCCATTACCGAGTAAAATAGGTCAACAAAAACGATGATTTACTGAGACCGACCCTACTAGCGAGCTGAAACTCATCTTCGCCATGGCTGAAATCCATGAACTCAAACACCCACAAAGCAAGAATTCAAATCGTTCAATCTTCCAAAAAAATAAATAAATGAATAAATAAATAAATAAATAAATCCTGTACCCACTACGACTTTAAAGTTATCCATGAATCCATCCCACCTTGAAAACACCGATCCACGCCATTAACTTGAATAAATCATACACCGTAAATTTAATAAATCCAAAACGCACATGCGCAAGAAACTTTTGCATGAATGTAAGCATTTGGCATAGCTCCCAAGTGATATATTCTATTATGTGTAGTTCGGTGTTTTCAAAGACCACTTTTATCAAAAAACATAATAAAATACAATACTTACTAATAATTTATCTTTCGTTCTAAAAGCAACCCACAAATAGGGCAAAACATGATCATTTTTTCCCTTAGCAACTCGCCAAAATCTAACCGTACATCGGGAAAGTACTTTTGATACTACAATCTCTGCAGAACTTCATTTTTTGTTCCCATCAGCATTTGTCTCCTTACTCTTACTCATTTAAAAAAGAGAAACCAATATCTCAATCAATGTTCTTTTAGGTACATACTTTTACTATAAAATTTTCTTTCTATGAATATCAGTAATTGTTCAGTCTACTTAAACAATAACTAACGCAGCATATTTGCAATTCACCTATCCTGCTAGGAAACATAACTTTTCAACGAACTAATTTTACTGCTAAACTATTACCAAACCTTCTTGTCGTTTTGGGCAGGGAAGGGGTGGGTAGTGGCGCTGCCATATCAAACGTTGGCAATCAATTTGGCAAGTGTTTAAATGCACAACAGAACTAAAACATGCTAAAATAATCAGAACTCGATTTTCTTTTTATCATATGAAGACACTTCGTAATATTTTACACTTGGTAACGATTTCAACCATTTTTTAACGTGGCAACGCAGCTCAAAATCTGCGCCAGGTTTAAGAAAAAAAAAAACATTGTTTTAGACATTACCCAGTTTAAAATATTACGCAGCGTCTTGATATGATAAAAAGAAAATGTAGCACCGATTATTTTAGCATGTTTAAGTCTGTGGTGCATTTAAACACTAGTCAAACTGACTGACGTTTGAAATAGCAGCGCCACTCCCCCACCCTTTCCCTGTCCAAAACGAGAAGGTTTGGGAATAGTATAGAAGTACATTTGACTTTATTCCAATCATTGGATCAATCCTCATCTCATTCTTATCCGATGCAACTACATTTTTCTCTCTTGTGATCAGCAGCCACAATTACGCGAAGAGAGGACAGAAGTTGGAACTTAATTCTAAGGTTTGGCAGTAGGACACAAGACACAAGCCACAAAAGGCGGCTCCTTTTGTGAACAGGTCGTTGCGGTACCCGCTATGCATCCAACATCACATATTCAGAAAATGAATAAAAAGGAATGAAAACAAATCTATATTACTCGCTTCACTTAGAATAAAGTAGGCAATATTCTCAAATGATGTTGGATTAGGTACATAATTTTATCAACGTTTGCAATTACTAATCTCTCTCTCTCTCTCTTCTCTCTCTCATATATATAGCATATATATATATATATATATATATATATATATATAGATATATATATAAGCCTAAGTACCCACTCCATTTTTAAGAATACAATAGTATTTAATGGTTCATTTCCATTTCTACCCAAGTATAAATTTATATTTATTATGCTATTTAATTCCGTCTTTTTCTTTTATTTATTTAACTCTCAAATAACGCCTTGTAGCAGATTAATGATGCGTGTTTCTCTGATGCTCCGGCTATAACCTCCATCATTCCAGGCTGAAGAAGATGTCAGTTATGGCAACTGATGAAACGATGCGCTCATATCAAAAGATGTTGGGAGCAGCAGCCAGAATCTACTATCGCTCGAGGTATTAGGGTCTAATTCTATGTTACATATAGATAGAATTTAGAATTTAGGCCAGAGGCCAAGCGCTGTGAACCATAAGGTAAATCAGCCCTGAAACGGAAACTGACATGGAAAATATTTGAAAGATGTAACAGTAGGAAACCCTCGCAGTTGCACTATGAAACAACTGCTAGGAAGAGGGGTGAAGTAAGATGGAAGAGAGAATATGAATAGAGGTACAGTTAAAGAAATGAAAGGGGTTGCAGAGAGAGAGAGAGAGGAGAGAGAGAGAGAGAGAGAGAGAGAGAGATAAAATAACATCCCAAAATGATTTTCAAATTAGCCGTCAGAATTGGACCAATAGCCTACAACATCTGACAAAACATGATAAACGACGAGAAAACCGAAACTCTAAAGGGGACAATTTCACCACCATCATCAGCCCCGGAGTTTGCACCGTAATGACGGTGGCCCACTTACTAAAAATAAGGTGTAAACACAAGTGTGGCCTAGAGTAAAGGACTCGACGTAAACCGCAAAACCGGTTTGGGGGTACGATCATGTATAGCTACACACACTCACGCACTTGAGAAATCCGATTCCCGGGACTGAGCGATGATTCACACGAAAACTCGGCAACGCGAGTAGGTAGGTAGGTACGCCCCTTCTCTCATTGCCAGGCTATACGTAGGGCTGGTTTGACGACGTGGAGACTTTAAACCAATCTCGTCTGCGTCAGAAACGGCATGTTATTCATACAAGCATACCGTGCGCTCGCTCTCTCTCAAACGCACACACATTTTATACACTTTTACACAGACATATTTTTAAGCACTTTCTTTTCAAAGGGAATTCCATCTAATAAAGGCAGCTCATAAAAACAACAAAAGAGCTATATTTTACAGCGCTACATTTCGGAAACAGCTGTTTCCCACCACTGACCTGTCAACTAGGCGAAACAGTCGTTTCCGAGATGTAACGCTTTTATATCTTTCTTTAAACAGACTGCTCTCCCCTATGGAGAGTGCGTAGAGAGAGAAGTCAATATTTTTACAAAGTAACTTTTGACGTAAATTTCCTCCAAAATTTTAGTCTAAAATTGGTCAGTTACAAATCAAATATTGAATTTCCTTTAAATAACTGACGAAACTCTTATTCAGTGCCATGGGGAATATATGTATTATATATACGCATACTAATATCTATACAAAGCGCGAGGCAGACAAAACGAAAAAATTCTGACTGAGGTTACAAGTAAATAGTCCACCAGAAGGGATAAATTAAATATCTGCTCATACATACATACCTCTGTGGAATTCAGATGCATTTTGCTATCAAGCTTTTTGTTTTCTTTAAAAGAAAATTATTGACATGGCTATTTGTCTGTCTGTCGGGGCTTTTCTGTCCGTCCTCATCACTTGAAAAATACTGAGGCTAGAGGGCTGCAAATTGGTAAGCATTATCAAGCACCCTCCAATCATCAAACATACCAAATTCCATCCACTTAATCTCAGTAGTTTTTATTTTATTTATAAGGTTAAAGTTAACCATAATCGTGGTGCAGGTCATCACCGGGTCGTGTTTTTTTTTTCTTCTTCTTCTCCGAATGATTAAGATTAAGCCCATCCGAACATAACGAATGAGAGTTGGAATCCTACTTCTTTAGGTTCAAGACGTATCACAATATGCGATTAAATCGAAAAGCTATGGTAGCTATTACAAATACATACATACCTGTATGTATTTGTTACGGCCATTAACTCTTTCCTAACGGCTTCTCCTGGCCACTTACAGTTAGTCTATAACTATATATGCTATATATGCAACGATTAATGTTATCATTCAATATAGTTTGCCAGGCCACCGTCTTCGGGGCTAAATTTCATTTTAATAATTTTCGGATTTGGAATCGAATCCGCGATTCCATGAAAACGGAGGGGCATTATCCGTAGACTTGCATTATCTGCATTCATACTTACAAGAGAGAGAGAGAGAGAGAGAGAGAGAGAGAGAGAGAGAGAGAGAGAGAGAGAGAGAGAGAGAGAGAGAGAGAGAGTATCTTATGAACGGCTTCACACCGATGGGATAAGGACTGCTAGTCGCGGCCCACCTGTTTTGAAGGTACAAACTCCGACAAAGTAACGAACTGCAATACACAACTGGCGACTACAAACCAAGCACAAGATCTACTGCTTAGGTCACCATAGATATACACTATAGATATGCACCTGGAATGGAGTTAAATGGAATATAGGATTTAGGCCATTCAGCGCTGAAACGGAAATGGACAGAAAAGGGTTTGAAAGGTGTGACAGGAGAAAAACCTCGCAGTTGCACCATGAAACAACAGTTAGGAGAGGGTGGATAGCAAGATGGGTGATAGAATATGAATGAAGGTGCAGTAAAGGGAATGAAAGGGGTTGCAAAGAACTTTAAGCAATGCCTACATTGCACCACATGTCATGCACTGACGGCATTAACGCGCCCCCCACCCTGGCCCCCGGCCCCTACGGGAAAGTAACGCTGGTCCCTCAGTTAATAAGAAACGTCGCAAATACCAAAGAGACCAATAGAAGCATGCTAGATTCATATGTAAAGACGTACTATTAATGTTAAAAAGAAATAAATTTAAAGAAAAAAAAAAATTTCAAAAATCATTTCAGAAAATATTGACTAATTTCATTTTCGCTTCGTACTGTTTTTCTGTCCATTGTTAATAAATTACTTATGTTATTTACACAGTTGCAGTAAAATGCTATTCGCACTTAGTGCCTCTCCGGTACTGACTGCCATGGATACCGGACTGCAATGAACGTAATGGAAAACAATTCCATTTCTGCCGTGACAGAACGTTTCTCAGGGAACCCGTTCATGACTAATAAACGCAAACATGTCCTTTGGACGAACAATTCTGGACCACAGATTTTAACACTTTTTCTGCTGAGGAACGCCAGGTATTCTGCTTGTGCATACTAACGTAAATAGAACGTGTATACACATACAACTTTTAATAATTTATAAATATATATATATTATATATATATATATATATATATATATGTGTGTGTGTGTGTGTGTGTGTGTGTGTGTGTGTGTGTGTGTGTAAAGTGAAAAGAAGTACCTATTCTACTGACGGCCCAGTGACCAGACATCTGATCTCCATCCACGTCAGTACAAGAGTTATTCCTTGCTGATACAAAAAGCTATTTCGCGACCACGAAAGCTAAACAAAATGCTAACTGTAATAAAGTACCGGCGGGGCGGTAAACGAATTCCCCCCCCCCCCCCCCCCCAACTCCCAGCTTACACGCGTACCTCCTCCCTCGGGGGAATAGAAAAGGAATACCAAAATTAACTATTCCATTTCTCTATGCTTTCTCATGCCAATTTACACGAGATAACAAAATGATATCAGGAATTTGAACATACATTTAATAATAATAATAATAATAATAATAATAATAATAATAATAATAATAATAATAATAATAATAATAATAATGTTCTAAAGGGTCCACAATAATACAAAGTGTAAAAAGTCCGTGTATAATTTTGAAGACTTTACAGAAAACTTTCGAACCCTTCCCTGGGTTCATCTTCAGTCCAAATGAACAATAAGTTACAACAAGAGGTAAATTTAAAAAACAAGAGTCGTTGAAGATCCTTGACAACGGTCGTTAGCTCGTAAATGGGCCAGGTGATGAAGAGGGTAGTTAATAACAACTACGTGATATCCTCTCCCCTATCAATCCTTCTGGCTGCAATCCTGTTGGATCTTCGTACAGGTTCGTACAGGTTGTTGCAACATTACATGAAGTCCTTCATCAAAGGGCGTAGATTGGGCACCGTAATCAGACTCCCCCGTTGTCAACGATCTTCAACGACTCTTGTTTTTTTAAATTTACCTCTGTACTTGTTGTAACTTATTGTTCATTTGGACTGAAGATGAACCCAGGGAAGGGTTCGAAAGCTTTCTGTAAAGTCTTCAAAATTATACACGGACTTTTTTACACTTTGTATTATTGTGGACCCTTTAGAACATTATATATACTCTCGTGATAAGAGAGTTTTTCCCTAATAATAATAATAATGCAAGTATTAAACTTGAAATAGTCGCTGTAAGATAGGTAATCGATAATAAAACTTAAAAGATGTTAAATTATTATTATTATTATTATTATTATTATTATCTCCAAAGGAGGAAATCTTGTCCAGAAATAGATGATCAAGGAGATATATATATATATATATATATATATATATATATATATATATATATATATATATATATATATATATATATATATATATATATATATATATATATATATATATATATATATATACCAGTCAAACATAGGTCAAAAGTTCAAATTCCCGAAGAGGAAGTTTGTCTAGATCAACAACAACAACAATAATAATAATAATAATAATAATAATAATAATAATAATAATAATAATAGCGGCAACATTTAGAAGCTACGCCAAAATGAACTGATATGGTTGCAAACTAGTAAGGGTTAATTAAAAGTAAGCACCTTGGGAACCCTTTCCAACAGCACACACATCATTAATTGAAATTCAAACTTCATTTGTGTACCACGTAAAGTCTAAAAAAAAATAGCACGTGTGTTAAATACTATCTCTATCCCAAAAAGCAAACAATAAATTTCCCTTATGTGATTCTAATGTATTTTCGGGATTCAGCTTCGTATATTACTTGCGCATTCTCGATTTTCTAAACCTACATTAAATGAATTTCAGTCTGAGCACAAGAAAATAAACCATATACATATATATATATATATATATACACATACATAAATATACACAGTATATATACATATTTGTACACCCACACAAAATACATTTTTATGTTAGTTTACTTTCTTTGGCTAAGGCTAAAATTCATTTAGTAAATCCAGAATGCGCAACTAAGATACGAAGTTGAATTCTGAAAATATTTTGGAATGCCATTATAGAAATGTGCTTTTACATTTTGGGTTAGAGAGATTATATACTCGTATATGACAAAAAGGAAATTCAAGTATTTTGGGTCCGATACTAGGCAACATAACGAAAATTCTTAAGTGAATAGTCCTTGCTAGCTGGAGAGAGACGAGCACTAGACGATGTAAGGTCAATTTTTAAGCCTGTTTCATCACATTTCTTTTAGATTAAATATACATATATAATATATATATATATATATATTATATATATATATATATATATATATATATATAAATATATATATATATATATATATATATCTATATATATCTTCAAACATTTTCACGGCCTCCATATTTCCCTTGTGTACCTATGAAATTCTAAACCTACATGAACTAAATTTCAGCTTGAACCCAAGAGCAAAAAAATAAATAAATAAATAAAATAAAAAATGTTCCCTCATATTCATGCAACATATTAATATGCCTTCCACTTTTTCTTCTTTCGAGGCGCGGAGACGACGTCGGCAGCAACAAGTCTTAATGAAGATGTGTTTTCCATTATGCGATGGAAAAATTCCAGTCGGAAAGAAGAAAGCGCGCGCTGCGTGAGGAAGCACAAGTAAGAATGACAGCCGTAAACTCAGGACCAAGGTATATTCTCTAGTGTGCCTGGAGTCTCTAGACCTTGCTCAAGACTTTTCATAGCACAGAGTCTTTCAAATCCGGCGAATTTTAAGGAGGAGGGGAAAGGGAAGCCGTCAACGCAGGTGCAACATTACAACCAAAATACTGCGGCGCAGGATGTGTTTGTGAAACAAGGGCGCTCACTGGTGGTGGCAAATTCCTTCCTAACCTTTGACCTCTCAATACGACCTTGATACTTGGATCCACAACATAAAATATTGAATTCGTCACCTACAGATGATATATATTAAGTTCGTAAATCTATAATCAACATTTTAAAATTATAGTGTTCTAAATCTTTAACTTTAGAAAAAGAAGAGACAGAACAATATTTAAAAAAAAATCTTTGTTTCATAAGCATTTATGACAAAAACAAAGACTTTAACAGCTAGAAAGTTTATCGAGATTTATAATTTTTCACATTCAGTCAATTTACGGGATCTTTCTGAACGTTCTTCTTACAATCGCAGTGTCCATGAGTACGAAAAAAAAACAGGTCAGATTGATAAGTACTTGAAATTCTTTATTCATTACAATATATTAAGTGCCCAAAGACGAGCTTACACTTAGAGTTAAATTCTGGAATTAAAAGGAACTGAGAGAAAGACAGGAAATACTTTCTATTCTTTTATTCTGGAGAGGCTGCATTGTTATGGGGTTTGTGATATCAAATGCTCTACGGATGAGAGAGATTCGTCTCGTGGTTGCAAAACGCGCTGAGTACACTTTATCAAAAAAATCACAATGTGCCTCCTGACATGGAGGAACCTGCAGATAATCTAAAAGAAATGTGAGAAGACAGACTTATAATTTACCTTAGTGTCGTATAAGACCCAAAATATATTAATTCGCTTTACTATAAAACTGTGACTCATTTTCAATCAATATATGAATGCTATGCCCCAGTTTAAGAGTGGTTGTTACAGCTAAGAGAGAGAGAGAGAGAGAGAGAGAGAGAGAGAGAGAGAGAGAGAGAGAGAGAGAGTGTGTGTGTGTGTGCGCGCGCGCGCCACTGTACATGTTTCTTCATTTGGTTCTCTCTTTTCATGTGCATAGCTTCTTATATAATGGGCTTTTTGTTGGGCAAGAACTTAGGGACACTTAAACAATTAATGTGTAGATTAGCTGGTCAGCAACAAATTCAGTGTTCTGCACAAGAGAAAATAGGTAATACTATTAATCTAGAAACACCATGAGAATCAAATACAACAATAACTTAATTAGTTAAATATTGGAGAGTCGAGAATGGTAAATAGGCAAGGAATGAAAGAATAGTGAAGTAATAATGAAAATAAATGAAAAATAATAAAACAGTAACATAAATGACAGCTTGTGGTTCCGTTGTCTGTCCACCTGTGCCAGTTCATTCACTCACATCCTAATTAACAATTCAAACTTAGACTCTGCTCGACCTGTGTCTCTCTCTCTCTCTCTCTCTCTCTCTCTCTCTCTCTCTCTCTCTCTCTCTCTCTCTCACGAGTGCTCTTCAAACTCTTCACTCCCTTGGAAGAATTATGAAACAAGGCCCTTCTTCGGGGTAATGTTTTTTTTTTTTTTTTTCTTCTTTCAGACTTTTCAAAGTACTGTTTCACTTATTCATTTCGCCAGCGCTTGGAGTAACTGGCATGTCGCTTCTCTCAGGCCTTCTCGTTTTTATTTACTTACTCGTCTTCTTTCGCAGTGTGCGTTTTACTGCATCTTAAATGTCGCTGTCGGTTTTTCTATTCCAGTCTATATGTTATTTTGTATATATCGCGTGGCATGAATTTCCATTAATAATTTTTCCGCTGTTAAAAAAGTCTGCCAAATGAAAATGGTTTTGATGGATGAGATCGACCAAAATTTATACAAGTATTGAAACTAAAAAAAAAAAATAATAACTAAAATCTAGGTTTTGATGTTAAATTTTTCACCTAAATATAATACAGCCTCCAGAAAATTCTAAATATTCATTTTTCAGATTATCTCATTTATTTTCTCATCTGGCCACAACCAAGAACAAAATCAGTACCGGGGGAGGGGTTACGGGGAGAGAGAGTGAGGTGAGGAGCCGGTGTGTCTGGCAACGCTTATACAAACTGTGATTAAATCTTTTAGGCTACTTGGGAAGGGGAAATGGGCTGCCGGCAATCACAACTTACATAGTAATGGAAAAGAAATGTTCTATAGGGCTTATGGGAATGTCTTATATAAGGTTCAGTGGCAGCGCCGTAATGAGGTAGGTCTCTCTCTCTCTCTCTCTCTCTCTCTCTCTCTCTCTCTCTCTCTCTCTCTCTCTCTCTCATAAAACGCTAGGTCACTGAAAAGTAAAAGGGTAACACCAGATAATAGTTTCTTCGAGCGTCAAGTTCGCAACAGTTTGAACGAACCTGTCCATGAGGATTCCATTGGTATTTCAAAAGTCAGCGTACCCAGTCCAGCTGGTGACATTCAGTCATGGTACATACTTTTGTTCTACTGGACTAGCGCGGACTGCAAGTCCTCAGATAACATCGTCTGTCGTTTATTTCGGTGTCCTGGCTGAAATGGTATTCGCTCGACAAATCTTCCCTTCCATTCCCGCTCCATTTCTCTTCATTACCAAACTTTTTTTTTTCTCGACTCTTTGAAATGAATAACCACCAATTACTTGGTTAATATTTCAGTGGCGTTCGAAAATAAAGAAAATGGGGAAAAAAGAAATCAAACGGTGTATGATGCCTGAAATCCGCTACTTAATCAAAATTCAAGCACAAAGTTACACATCCAACTCTAGTGACTCCCAATAAACCGGGTTTTCCCGAGTGTGTCTACATATTTTATTTTTTTACCATTTGAAACTAATTATTTTATACGCCTAACGTACTTCTCTCTTTATTGATTTATAAGAGCAGGTCTGTAATCTACCCCAACACACACACACACACACCTCCAATTCAACACACAGAAACGCAGGTACATAACTCTCCCAGGAAACGGGGGAATTTTACCTTTGACAAATAACACAAAGATCACAAGAAAATATTAGCATAGTTGTTCAATTTACAGAAAGTTTATTTTTAATGCTCATACGAAAACCAATGATGAAAAGTAACTGCCAGACAAATTAAAACAGAAAACATGAGGATAGTGCATTTCAGTTGAAGAAACTAGTTTTAATTTTATGCAAATTTTAATGTTTTCAGATACAAATGATCTGATATCAAATTTATTCGTTTGACTTTATGATAGAAATTATAATAATTGTTCCCCAATGTTACTTTTTGCAATAATAGATAGATTTATATACGGAGTCCAAAACTGATTATTCGAAGTTTGCTTTTAGAAATAATTTGCTTTTCGATGTTTGTGCATTTCAAAGGTTTTTGTACATTTATTTTCGAAGTAATGTTTCCGAATAACATTCCGTGAGGCATTCGGTTTATCTACTCTCTCTCGAATAAAATTCCGTAATGTATTCGGTTTATCTAGACTCTCTCTCTGCCTGTAACAGTTTATATAGTGCCCCACGTTCCATCATCTTAAACATATATAAACAAATAATATTGTTTTCTATGGCTTTTCACACATACACTTAAGGATTCTATCCAGTCAAAATAAGCAAAAGCCGATCCACAACCGCGCCTCTTTCAGATGAATAGGGGAAACTGACAAAATACACTTTTAAAAGCATTTTAAGTACACGTGAAGTGGGAATTCGCTTAATCGACCCCTCGAAGAGATAAACAACAATGCCTTCCACCTGACTGGGCAAGACGAAAACAAATACCCCAAGTGTCAGCGACCTCGAATGGAGCTGAGCTACGCATCGCAATCCGTCGAAAGGCTGACTTGACTCTCAAACGCAACACTCAGCTGGTGGTAGACTTGATTGATGGGTCTGCTAAAGCACTGTCGCGAAACACTCGAGCGAAGCATCGACGACAATGACCGCTGTGTCGTTAAAAGGGGCAAACGGGGACATGGCATGAAAATGTATTGCTGTTAATGCAGTCCTTCCCCACCTGTTTTTTCCCGACTTCTTTCTTCCTTCGTATTCGATTGGTTCCTTTGGACTGGGCTGCTGTACAGCAGATTAACGAGACCTACGAGTTAAATTTCTAGCTTCTCTGAGGAAAGATTTAATAAAGAGTTGAAAACTGGAGCAAGGTAAAGTTGAAAAAGTTGGACAACTATTATTATTAATTCTGAAAATGAACCCTATTCATATGGAACAAGGCCAGAGGGCCACTGACTTGAAATTCAAGCTTCCAAAGAACATGGTGTCCATGAGGAAGTAAGAGGAGGTATAAGGAAATAAAGAGGGATCTCTTAAAAAAAGACAATATAAATAAAAAATTAGAAAAAGTAAATCAAACTGGCAGATAACAAAGGGTCCCGTCACAGAACTTTGATATTGCCAATAGAGGCTCCTGTAACGGAGACTTGAGAGTAAGTGGAGAATTAATGACGATCACGATCGGCCTTTCCTTTTCAGTAGACGAAAATCAAAGATATCGGGAAATAAAGCAGAGAGCATCAGTGAGTTGCTACCTTTAGGGAGAGATCAAAATAAACGATCCGCTCTGAGTCCACGATCTACATTTTATTCCCGCGGCGGACAGAACCTTCAAATTTGCTACGGTGCAGATGTAGAACGTGGACTGGAACATCGCTGGAGGATCGTCCAATTCAGATGACACATACCCCTCTTTTAAAGAGAATAAAATCACCAATATTTTACAGGCTTATTTACTTCACCCTCGATTCATAAATAATCAGTTCAGGTTGTCTTTAAAATCGGGCTATTTCTTTTTTAACATGATTTGACATACCATGAAATTAAGTCTTACTGGACGGCATGAAAATGTTACTTAATAGAAGAATATTCTAAATTCCCTTTGTTCAACCAAAATTAACATCTCCTAAAATTACAATGCTATAATCAAGACTGATTCATAAGCATGAATAGGTGCAGCAATACCATAACGATGTTATCAGTAATGAAGAAACGTGGAAGAATCTAAGGTATTAAAATATCATCAACAAATCATCAATGATGATATAAACGTGACAACTTCAGTATATTATTAAGGTGATGTGTCAGATACATTTCGGGAAGGGTTTGTTGTTTTGGCACGGGATGAATGTTTACAAGGCATGATCCAACCTCCAGCTTACTCGGCTCACGTGCTAAAATCTAAAGTCAAATAGCACGTTGCTTCACCAACGAAAACTAAAATAAATACATTATATTTCATTACGAATCATTTTTCTGTACTGTTTAACGCACACATTATTTTTTTACATTTTCATTCTAACAAATAAATAAAAAAAATATCCAATCCTAAAATTCCTTTGCCTTTAACTTAATACAATAAACCTTTTTCAGACTTGTTGAGGTTTTTCAATGGACCTTTCCTATCCCCCAACAAGAACAGCAAGAACAACAATGATAAAGTAGTTTGTAGGCTTACTCCCTGAAAAAGCGAAAATGAAACTGCTACGAACGAACACGTGACAGACAAAAGGGGAAACCTTCATAGATGGTAATGCGCATGGAAGTGAGTGATTATAACCACCTTTTAAAAGGTGGTAAAATTAAGAGATACCGGACGCGACTCGCAGGCTTGGAGTAACTGTAATTGTAGTTTAATTGAAATGTAATTAATTACACATTTTTAAGGAAATTGTAATTGTAACTGTAATTCTTTGTAATTCCCAATAATAAAGCAACTTTACGTTTTATTCTAATTGAGTCACGTTTTTATAAAATAAATTTTGATTACATCATATAAACAGTGCTTTGACAGATTTATGTACTGAACACAGTAGATAAGGGGGGCGGGGGCTGTTCTGAAGTAAACATGTTACACTATGTATTTGTAACTGTAATTAAAATTTCGAATGATTAAAAGTGAGTAATTATAATATAATTGTATTTGGTAGTTGTTCCATCCTGGTAATTGTAGTTGTAATTGAAATTTGATAATAGGACAGGTAATTATAATTGTAATTGACATAAAGCAAATGTAATTACTCCAAGCCTGTACGCGAGTTCATCCCGGTATTTAGCAAACCTTTGGATGCCAGAGGTGATGACTATTGTCAGTGTGGCTGCAAGTACCCCTCTTCAAGTCGGGATGACCAATACCATGTTGCCAACATAAGGGAGAAATACGGGTATTGCGAATCAGAAACATCATGGATGAAAGTAAATGTGTAGTGCGTATGAACGATCAGTATGCCCATATATTTCTCTCTACGCATTGACAGACATGACTTTCAAACGGGCACCAGAAGTACATACAAACATTTATGAGCATTATATTCCGGTCTCTTCTCGCGATCCACATGAACTTAGCAATTACCTCCAAACGCATAAAAAAGAAAAAAAAAATACCAGTTACGGAAGCGACAATAAATCAATGTGCGTGAAACCACACCGTGAGTAGGCTCCTCTTCCTTCCCACACGAGAGCATCTCTCACACAGAACCATTTGTGGTTCCTCAAGCCACAACCATTCATTCCCTCGTCCAATCTTTAAAAGTCCCTCTTCTTCCTCCTGCGCATCCGGGCCTCCACAAACTCTTGAGAACTCCGTTCACTTCAATCTCTCTCTCTCTCTCTCTCTCTCATACACACACACACACACACACACACACACACACGGCAGCCAAACCAATCGTCCCATTAGCTCATTAAATCCAATAACCCCAGCCTGATTCACATTCAAAGCCGCCGACTTGTCTCCACACAGTTCCTCACTCATCAAAGACAGGTTCACATCGCTTAATTCGTTAAAACAAAGTCGAGGCTTAATCAATCCACAACTATCGGTAACATCAATGACCTCATTCAGAGTAGAATAACTGGCAGATGAGAAATAATAGCACTCAATTTTGAAAACCCTTGTTTTTTTTTTTATTACTTATTCATTTTTTTTTAAGACCGTTACCCCGTAATTCGAATTATCATTTTGCTAAGTTATTTTCTCTGCACTTCTAGGAATCACATATCAAAAACAATATATTTATGAGAAGAAAAAATAAAACCTTGGCATTGCTTACTGTCAGCGGATCAACTTTCCGGACTCGATAAAGCATATATATATAAACCGTTAGTACTTTTCCCAATCACTGAGTAACTTACCCCGATCAAGTTTGTCACTAAATAATGGTCCCACCAATAAAGACGAAAGTGAGCCATCAGATTTTCAAGTAACACGCTGCTGTGCATACGGAATAGAAGTAAACAAACAAACAACAATCACCATAAGTAATATACCCAGTTTATTAGTGCATGACTTATTTATGCCCAGCCCTTAACCTATGTAAATCGTAACAGATGCGTCGAATTGACTGCATCGTCATTACTTCAAAGAAATCAAAATCTGTCCACTGATTCCCGAGTAATATTAACGTCGTACAAACAGGGATGAAAACATCACCTCTTGCAATAGGAACGGTATGTACTCAAATATTATTTACTTAATTATTAGCTATTTACTTTGACAATAACAGCTCAATCTATTAAGAGTAAAGCGTTAATATACTTGATATTATATCCATATATGTAAGGTATACCTTAGTTCAAACTCTTGGCCCGTAAATAAACCGTTCTTAAAGTCGGGGATTGCTGCTTCGACAATACGCAGTATTACCGCTGTTTTTTAAGGTAGGGGTATAACTAGTTACATCTAGAAAGAACAAACAATAAAAGCAATTATGAACGTCCAATACTGTGGTTCTCTCTCTCTCTCTCTCTCTCTCTCTCTCTCTCTCTCTCTCTCTCTCTCGTACTCTGCAATCCATCATCCCAGGACTTCCTTATTTCGGGATGATGATCTATCGTTTCTCTTCCATTGTTATTTTTATTTTATTTTTTATTTTTATTCTCCAAGAATTTGCATTCGTACTTTTTTTATGCTTCATAGATTTCCATTGGTATTTTTTTCATTCTCCATGTATGTCCATTACTATTTCTTCTTCTTCATTCTCCAGGTATTTCCAAAGGTTTTTTTTTTTCTTCATGTATTTCCACTCAAACTTCATTCTCCATGTATGTCTATCGCAATTTTTTTTTCATTCTCCATGTACTTCCATCGCTATTTTTTCATTCTTCATGTTACTTGTATTATATAAAAGTCCAACCCACATTCAACACACGGCTAGAACGGGAAAGGAAGGAGTAAAGGCGCTGTCACACTAGCGAAATTTCCGTCGACTTTTTCTGAGATTGTCGTCGACTTTCCAAAGAAGTCGACGTCATTCCGTACTCTGGTTGTCACACACGTTCTTCTTCATACCGTGGTTGTCGTCGTCAAAACGTAAACAAACCATCTGAACTGTGACTTCCCGGAATGATAAAACAACTATGATTTATAACACAAAGCAATTAGTGGGTCGTGCTTACATGTGTTTAATGATGCTGCGTAGAATTTAAAAAAAAAAAAAAAAGTCTTTGGGTTCGGTCCTGGTTAAAAAGATGTGAAAAGTTTTGTTTAAAAAAATAAGCTAGGCCTAGCCTAGATAGGCTATTCGTAACCTTTTTACACAACCACAGTCAGACTGTATTATAAATTAAGCTAGAGAAACACTGCAAAAGTTTTAAAGAATTTTGTTTATACTATGCTAATGCAAAAAAAAAAAAAATGAGAGCAGACCTAGGCTATATAACAATCTGATATTCACGATATAGCATGCTTATCTGTATAAAGATCAGCAAGTTCAGGAAAGTTTTTCCCGAGTCGCATGGTAATTTTTTCATTTAAGACCCTTTTTCATAAAACTAAGATGCTTATGGTCCCATAAGCATAATCTCTCCCCCATATCTTCGACCAAAAACTGTTCTGGCAGTCTTGTCCACTGTACCAAGAACTCCATCTTGCATCTGATGACTTGAAATGCGCGCTCTCCGAGATATACACAAACAAAAAGTCGACGGTAGCGATGGATTGAATTCGATCGGTACCGTTTTCAAAATTCGTGACGACGACACCAGAAAGTCGTCGTCAAAACATGAAAAGTCGCCGTCAAAATCAAAAGTCAACGAAAATTTCGCTAGTGTGACAGCGCCTTAAGACTTGGTGTTATTCCGGTTTAGTTTTCCCAATGGTTCCATTTGAAATCTTGAGCAAACAAGGGGAAAATGCGCCGATCGGCGCAATTGAATTTTTCGTAGTGTATAGTGCTGTATGAGCCGCGGCAAATGAAACTTTCAGCCGCGGTCCGGTGGTGGCCTGTCTTATAGCGTTGCCCGACGCACGGTGGCCAACTTTAACCTTAAATAAAATAAAAACTACTGGGGCTAAAGGGCTACACTATGGTATGTTTGATGATTGGAGGGCAGCTGATCAACATAACAATTTGCAGCCCTGCAGCCTCAGTAGTTTTTAAGATCTGAGGGCGGACGGACGGACAAAGCGACCTCAATATGTTTCATTTACAGACAACTAAAAGTAATGTCATCGAAAATTCAGCATCCATTGCACGGCCGCTGGATTTCAGTGCCAGAAGGGTATTCCGAGTCGTATGTCCCCTTCGTCTTCCACTTCTAACACTGTCATAAAATTGTTTTTTGTACTTTATAAACGTTTTGTTAAGATTACTGCATCATTATAACTGCATTAAATCGATTACGAAGGAACACTAGAAAGAGCGGGAAAGCCCATCATCATTTTCATCATTCGCTCGTATATATCAAACGTGTGTGTGGGAAACCTAAAGATGTACTACTAAGGAGAGACACTAGTTCCACGTTGGCCGAGTGCATTTCGCGCTCGGCTACCAACCCGGTGGTCCGAAGTTCGATTCTCGGCTCGGCCAACGCGGAACCAGAGGAATTTATTTCTGGTGATAGAAATTCATTTCTCGATACAATGTGGTTCGGATCCCACAATAAGCTGTAGGTCCTGTTGTTAGGTAACCAACTGGTTCCTAGTCACGTAAAAATATATCTAATCCTTCGGGCCAGCCCTAGGAGAGCTGTTAATCAGCTCAGTGGTCTGGTAAAACTAAGATATACTTAACCTCTCAAAAGGAGAGAGAGAGAGAGTGAGAGAGAGAGAAATCAAAGGTGACATCGTAAATTTAAAAAATGCTAATTTTGTTACTGTGCAAAGGATACATGAAGATTAATGGGAAAGGCATTATTTTGCACTGAATCTAGAAACTAGATCAATCAGGTCTTTACAGTAACTGAACACAGCTTGCTATCAAATGACTTCATCCAACCCTTATAAAGTATTTGACAGCCAATATATACTAAAATCTCATAAAGGCAATATTTCTGAGTACAATAAACTTTATATAAGTTTTCTTTTCGTTTCTTTCCAATGGCAACTATACCCTTTACACAATACATGCCTTTAATGAATGACTACCCTTCAAGGTTTAAGCCAATACGGATATAGAGCCGACCAGATAGGCATACGATTTTAAGTATACAAATATATGCTCTCCTGTAACGAACGAAACGGAAATGTCCCGGAACAGAATAAGAATATATGTTATTTGGGAATAAAGCCAAGCACTGGGACCCATAGGGTCATTCGGCGCTATGATTAGAACGAATGAAAATGTTAATTATATAAAAAATGAATTTATACGACCATACAAATAATGCTTATGGAGGAGTGAAAAGGAATTCCCGTTTACTTAAGGAAATGTGTTCGCCCGCTAAACAGCACATCAATTTCCTATCGAACGACAGCGCAATTTTCCTAATGAACGCGGCCTCACAAATTCCTCCTCAGAGGCGCCGAGACAGGCGACGCAAAATTAATGGGATATCGCTTTCGCCTTTGACATCGCAGCCCGTAAACGTATTGATTACAGGATCCGCTCAATTATCTGCATAGTTTCCTTGGCACAATCTGCATGACGCGGAATACATTATCGTGATTTACGGCAGCACAATAGGCGGAAGGCGGTTATCAAAGCCTCTACATCCCTTTTCCTCCCGACTCACAACCACTAGTACTCTTGCTGTGCACATGGCTAGCGCAGAGAGCAGAGAGCGGAGTGCTTCTTTTCTGAGGGCTTGCATGACGTGTTCTGCTTTCTCTCCTTTGCAGTATTCACGTCTTAGTTGATCTGATAAAGACAATGAATATGATAATGTCATATTACCTATCTTACTTAGCATTAATTCTCTATCACATGCTTTTTATTACATTTTAAGAACTTTAGGAACAATATTCACTTGGAATTGCTTAAGATTACTCTCTCTCTCTCTCTCTCTCTCTCTCTCTCTCTCTCTCTCTCTCTCTCTCTCTCTCTCTCTCTCTCTCTCTCTCTCTCTCTCACTTCAAATCGTAAAAGTTCGTTATTCATTCGGCATTACTTTCATTCGTTTCTTTTTAATAAGCTCGCACCTTTTGGAAGGAATCATTCTCGAAGGCATTTTAATCACTTTATCAACTTAAATCAATTCAACTTTCAATCAACGCAAATCCTATCACTTGAATAAAACGAAATACTCACAATCGAAACAAAGGAGCCGCGTTAAGGCTCATTCCCTCCGACATGATAAGGCAAAACGAGATAAGTCTCGGATCTTTATTCACCTCACAAAAAGCAAGAAATCGGGATTTCCGCCGACCACACACCCACCCAAAAGGTCTCCTTTTTGGCAGTTTCTTGCACGTTTGTTTCCATCTTTTTATTTGTTTATTTATTTATTTATTTTGCACTTGCTCATTTTCTCTTTCTTAGTAACATCGGCATTCTTATCAATAAAATTTACTATGACAGTTTTACAATAGGGATCTTTCCTAGTCTTTATTAAACCTGGTATGCAGCCACCTTTGCGGCGCGTTTAGTACGAGCCCTTCGGGGATGACCGTAAAAACATAAACAAAAGACTGCAAATATCATAGAGATAATGACACTCAAGAAATATTAGTCCTAGATAACGACCCCCAAAAACCCTTAGGGGTCACTATCTGGGAGATCCATATATAATGAAACTTTTTTTTTTTTTTTTTTAAATTCCAATATATACAGAAAACACCAAAGATACAAAGATGAAAATGGTCGATTTCGTTTTTGAGAAATTTTAATATATACAAAAACAAAGATACAAAGATGAAAATGGTCGATAACAGCGATATTTGTATTAGGCAGTTACATTTTACCACTAATAACAGCAGCATCTTAATCTATTCGAATGCTTACTACGTGTCCCGCTATTATCCACAGTAAGTTTTCTCAATTCGCTTTCAAACAAAACAGAAAACCAGTAAAAGTCAAACAGGAGAGCGATGAGTCACAAGTCACAAGACCATGAATGCCTCAATTCATTAACAAGACTTCCATTTTCTAAGCACAATACCTATACATCATCTAATGATATTTGCAAAAAAATACTTATAAATATAGTTTTCATTCGCTTTCAACGGTCTATACTGGCGCCAGTGGCAGTAATTCTAAATAAGACATTTCCTCTGCTGCTCTATTGTTACGGACAAAGAAGCGAAGACAGAATTATTCAAGCATGTTAAAGTATGGAGGGAAAGGAAGTTATAAATCTGTACGACGATCAACAACAGAGGTATCCGGCACGTCTATAAAATATATGATTTGGATCTGAAGGCGCTACATAGGGAATGTCAATATTGTGTCTGTGCGTCATTATACACCATTATTTTTTTTTTCCCACAGTCATCACTTTCCTCACTATGTGCGCTGTTTCTATTAGCACACTCTTCTGCATGAGTCCTGGAGCTAATTCAGCATCTAGTCTTTCCGGTTCCTTTCAGGGATCTTGGGGGTAGCGCCTAGCGTTTCTATGATTATGGGTACAATTTCCATTGGCATATCCCATATCCTCCTTATTTCTATTTTCAGGTCTTGATATTTGTCATTTTTTTTCTGTTTTTTTCTCATCTATGATGATACTTTCCTTTTTGATTTTATCAATCAACGTCACGTCTGATCTATTGGCACGTATCACCCTGTCTGTTATTATTATTATTTTTTTTTTTTTGCTCTATCACAGTCCTCCAATTCGACTGGGTGGTATTTATAGTGTGGGGTTCCGGGTTGCATCCTGCCTCCTTAGGAGTCCATCACTTTTCTTACTATGTGTGCCGTTTCTAGGATCACACTCCTTCTTGCATGAGTCCTGGAGGTACTTCAGCCTCTAGTTTTTCTAGATTCCTTTTCAGGGATCTTGGGATCGTGCCGAGTGCTCCTATGAGTATGGGTACGATTTCCACTGGCATATCCCATATCCTTCTTATTTCTATTTTCAGATCTTGATACTTACCATCCCTCCCTCTTTCTCTTCAACTCTGGTGTCCCATGGTATTGCGACATCAATGAGTGATACTTTCTTCTTGACTTTGTCTGGTCTGTTTGCACGTATCACCCTATCTGTTCTGATACCATAGTCCCAGAGGATCTTTTGCGTGATCGTTTTCTATCATCCCTCAGGTTGGTGCTCGTACCACTTATTACTGCAAGGTAGCTGATGTTTCTTGCACAGGCTCCAGTGGAGGGCTTTTGAAACTGAATCATGCCTCTTTTTGTACTGGTTCTGTGCAAGTGCCGGGCATTCGCTTGCTATGTGGTTTATGGTTTCATTTTTCGTATTGCACTTCCTACATATTGGAGAGATGTTATTTCCGTCTATCGTTCTTTGAATATATCTGGTTCTTAAGGCCTGATCTTGTGCCGCTGTTATCATTCCTTCAGTTTCCTTCTTTAGCTCTCCCCTCTGTAGCCATTGCCATGTGTCATCGCTGGCTAGTTCTTTAGTCTGTCTCATGTATTGTCCGTGCATTGGTTTGTTGTGCAGTCCTCTGTTCTGTCAGTCATTCTCCTGTCTCTGTATATTTCTGGGTCTTCGTCTACTTTTATTAGTCCTTCTTCCCATGCACTCTTTAGCCACTCGTCTTCACTGGTTTTCAGATATTGCCCCAGTGCTCTGTTCTCGATGTTGACGCAGTCCTCTATGCTTAGTAGTCCTCTCCCTCCTTCCTTTCGTGTTATGTATAGTCTGTCCGTATTTGCTCTTGGGTGTAGTGCTTTGTGTATTGTCATATGTTTCCTGGTTTTCTGATCTATGCTGCGGAGTTCTGCCTTCGTCCATTCCACTATTCCTGCGCTGTATCTGATTACTGGCACTGCACTGCCCATGTGTTTATGGCTTTTATCATATTTCCGGCGTTGAGTTTTGACTTGAGTATCGCCTTGAATCTCTGCATATATTCTTTCCTGATCGTGTCCTTCATGTCTTGGTGTTTTATATCCCCTCCTTCCATTATTCCCAGGTATTTGTATCCTGTCTCATCTATGTGTTTGATGTTGCTCCCATCTGGCAGCTTTATCCCTTCAGTTCTCGTTACTTTGCCTTTTTGTATGTTGACTAAGGCGCATTTTTCTATTCCAAACTCCATCCTGATGTCCCCAGATACAATCCTTACAGTCTGGATTAGGGATTATTATTATTATTATTATTATTATTATTATTATTATTATTATTATTATTATTATTATTATTATTCGAATTCTTAAAACTCAATAACAATTACATCAACAAATTCAATTTTAGAAAGTTTAATATTAATGAATTATCCAAACCCGATACACGCTGTCATTCTCTCAATACTAGAATTCCATAAATAAATGAAAACCTCCACATCTGTGAGGATTTTAAGGTGAAATAGCATGTCTGTTCTACTTTATCACTGATCTCCGGTTGAATGATTAAAACCATCTAAAATACGCAGAAATGTCAATGACATCAGCTTAGCATTACTGACACTCCAGACCAGTTTGTACCCTGAATGCAAAGGACTGTTTATTTTTGAACTCCAAACACCTGGAAACGACTTTCAAACACCTCCTTGGACGTGAATAAGTGAATGAATGAGTGTACATATAAGATTTAAGCCAAAGGCCAAGCTTTGGGACCTATGAGGTCATTCAGCGCTGAAGCGGAAATTGACAGTAGAAAGGACTGAAAGGTGGAAGAGGAAAACCTCGCAGTTGCTCTGTGAATCAATTGTTATGAAAGGATGGAAAGTAAGATAGACGGAAGAGAATATGAACGGGGGAAGAGTAAAAGGAATGAAAGGGGTTGCAACCATGGCCCAAAAGGGACACTGCAAAGAACTTTAAGTAATGCCAACAGCGCACCGCACGAGGTACACACACGGCACTAACCCCGCTACTAGGTCTTTTTGGACGTGGCATCTACTAAACATCACAGGAATCTGTTTTTCTCTGAAGTTTCATTTAACTAACCCTGGGCACGCGTGAAAGCAACGCTTCAGTGACCTCCCTAGTTAATAACAGACTCCAGCAGAGAATAACAGGAGGGGAAAGCTTAGGTAATGATTTGCCTAGTTCCTTAATTTCAGATGGCACCGATGACCGTAGATGCTGTGAAGCCAGTTTACATAACGACTACAGATAAATAAAGCTAGTGAATACATAAACTAAAGATTTCGATGATACAAACTTACAATGCGCTGTGGCCTAACAGAAGCTACTGGAATACTAATGAAGCTTGCAAAGCATAATGTGAGAGTCATTTGCATAAGACCCCTTAAGAAGATATCAGCATGCGAGAATTATGTCAAAATGGGGACCAATGCTGTTTTCAGTGAAGAAGGCAAACTGATGAGATACAAATATGACTGTAAAGATATACTGGTAGTGAAACAAATGTTCGCCTTTATCACAAATCTTTCGAGATGGCCCGAGACAGATGTCTGCCAATCGACTCGGAATCCAAGAGGTGACAGCGTCTCCATAAAGGTTTGTCCTTTATGCGCATTTCATACTTTTGTGAACGTGAGCTCATTCTCCCACCAATTTCATGTAATCTATGAATTTGAAATACGTTTATTCTTTATCATAGCATTTGCTATAAAACAAATTGTTATAATTATATGTATATGTATAATACTTTCTGCATTAGTTAGTTGTTGTATTGGTATTATTTTTCTTTCAAAATGAATGCAATTTTGAGTTAAGCAAAACTAGGGATGGTAGCCAAGTCTGACTAACCTAGTCCATCACATGTTTCTTCATAACAGGCAGGCTGAATGGTGTATGAAATACGAAGGAAACAGTAAGAATAAAGAAGTCAATCTTTGAATACAGAAGTCAATCGCTGAATAAAGAAGTCAATCTTTGAATATGGAAGCAAATCTCTGAATAAAGAAGCAAATCTTTGAATAAAGACGTCAATCTTTGAATACAGAAGCGCTTCGTTATATTGCAGCTAAAATTAACTATTTCTCTCTCTCTCTCTCTCTCTCTCTCTCTCTCTCTCTCTCTCTCTCTCTCTCTCTCTCTCTCTCTCTCTCTCAAAACGAAAGACATTTACAATGAAGATTTCCTAGACTTTCCACAACATAATGTACACCCATTTGTAACTAGCAGTTTAATCAACTTCATATTTACGTATGATATGCAAATTCCTTCCCCCCCCCCCCCCAACATCCAATTAACTATAACAAAGGCATTCCTATATTGTAGTTGAAGAAAATCCTACAAGCTGGACTTAATTGCCTTCGACAGCGAAATGGTTCTTGCAGTGCTCGAGGCAAGAAATGCTTTACCCAGCAACTGGACTAGCCACCTCCTACCCCCCTCCCCCCGCCAGCCCCTCCATCCCACAAAAAGAAATTGCAGCGAGATGCAACGTCAAACGTCAAATTGCAGGTTCAACTCGTGGGAAAATGTGACCAAAGTGAAACGAAACAGAGGTCTAGATTGTCTGAATAAATTACGACGCCGGAAATTCAACGTGGTCACAGACCAATGCAGGGAGATTATGAAAGAATTTCAGGTCTCTCCGGAGCGCCTGGCCTTTTCTTTTCAGGCTTCGTCCCAAATCCAGCAAAGGTCGTAAAATCATAAAGGTAGGTCATAAGGAAAGTTTGATAACTGATAAAACCCCAGTACACAGTATAAAGTTCGGTTAAAGGCAATAGCTTTTAAAACAACCCCATGCATTAGTAGACTTAATAAAGTAAAAACTACATCTACATAGACAGTCACGAAGAGAGAGAGAGAGAGAGAGAGAGAGATTCCTTATTTCTACACTCATGTAACTTCTATCTCAATCGAAAGTTAAAAAGACAAAATAACAAACATTTCTCGGCAAGTTGAGACTAAAAGTGAATTACACTAAATATCCTCTAAGCTGTTTAGTCCGACGAGTAGAAAACCTATCAATCTGGTAGACCGAGTTCGCTGCCCGCTGCTGCCAATTTATTTCTGGAGATTAGAAACTCATTTCTCGATATAATGTGGTTCGGATCCCATAATAAGCTGTAGGTCTCGTTGCTACGTGACCTTTGGAAACCTGTCTATCCTGAGAAAATGTTATAATCTTTTTATTCCTAAATTTGAACGGACAATATGAGACGTAATTAAAAATACAACATAACAGCAACAACAGTCCTGTTAGTTCCACAGGCCACACTGGTAATTCTAAAATCACTGACGTTAAACTTTACTGGCAAAAAAGAACTCGTAGGAAGGTAGTGACATCAGTGCGCATCACGTGGTGCACTGTAGGCACTACTTAAGGGTCTGTGCAGCGTTCCTTCGGCCCTTAGCTGCAACCTCTTCCATTGCTTTTATCATACCTCCGTTCATAATCTCGCTTTCCACACTCTCTAACAATTGTTTCATAGAGCAACTGCGAGGTATTCCTCCATCCTTCTTAATGTCAATTTCCCTTTCAGCACAGAATGACCTCATAGGTCCAAGTGTTTGGCCTTTTATTTGGCCTAAATTCTATATTCCGTTCTGTTCTGACAGAAAAAAAAAATCTTTCAGATTAGAAGGAAGTGGTTTTTTTGTTTCGAGGAAGATTGAGAAAGAAAATCTATATATATTTTGGCGCCTAACTCAGATCTAATTCCATTAAATATTTACATTCTGTTTGCCTGCGGCGCATCGAAAAGCCAAGCGCTGGGATCTATGAAGAAACAGTAGACAGGCTTGAGAGGTGTGACAGGTGGAAAACCTCGCAGATGCACTGCGCGGAGAGCATGACGGGAGAAAGAAAATATGAATGGAGGACTTACAGTGAAAGAAATGAAAGGGTTGCAGCTATGGGCCGAAAGGACTCTGCAAAGAACCTTAAGTAATGCGTCAAACTCACTGCTAGTTCCGAGATCATAGAATGACCATATAGCTCCACCTAAGAGTCCGCAACAAAACATGAAAAAAAAGAGACCTTTTAATCTAATAGGCCTTTTAGCCAAAAAGGCATTTTTATCTAAAAAGTCACCATGCCTAAAAGGCCTTTTAGCCAAATAGACCTTTTAGCTAAATAGGTCTTTTAGTCCAATGATGCCTTTTAGTCAAATAGGCCTTTTAGTATAAAAAAACCATTTCATCCAAAAAGTCACTAAGCCTAGAAGGCTTTTAGCCAAATAGACCTTTTAGCTAAATAGGTCATTCAGCCTAAAATCCCTTTTAAGCCAAATATGCATTTAGTCTAAAAGGCCTTTTAAGCCAAAAAAAGACCCTTTAGTCTAAATTGTCTATTAGCCTAAAGGGCAATTTTTTCTATTAATGTCCTACAAGTAAAGGCAACTCTTCTATCTTTGCAGTAGCGAGCGACGGGGCACTCCGTGATGTTGACGAGCGACAAAACTACAGTAGTGGCCGCACACGTCAACACGCCAGAGAACGTGTTTCGTTTATAATTAGACGGGTTTTTACATTCCCCCAACTTCCTACCTACAGACAACCGTGTGTTCCTGCAACAATGGACATTCCGATGGCTATATGGTCGCTAATTATTGGACTCTAACCCCATCTGATAATTGACCGCAGCTAATCTAAAAGTCATATACACCAAGTGATCGGGAAACAGCAGTATATAATTAAAGCGAGAGAGAGAGAGAGAGAGAGAGAAGAGAGAGAGAGAGAGAGAGAGAATTTTACACTATGCAAATACAGGAGGCTTAATTGATCGTACTAATATTTCCAAAGGCAAATGACCTGGCTTTAATATGTAACACTAACATTCAAATTCACAGAATCGCAGAGAGAGGGAATGATGCAAATATGAGGTAAAATTTAATCGGTTAAATAAGAAGGCTAGTTAAAGACTTACTAAGCCTGCAATCACGAATTTGCAAATACACGTGGTAAAGTATACAAAATATCAAGCAACTACTGGAAACAGGCAATCGAAAAAAAAAACATGAAATATGGCCGGGTGGAAAAAAAAACAGAAAATGAAATAAAAGATTCGGTCTACACAAATATCTAAAGGTGCAGAAAACGTCAAGTTTCAGATAGGCCTGCAACAATCTTATTCAGCCTAAGCGTAATCACTTATATTTCTCACAATGCAACACGATAGTACAAAAGCTGATAATATAATAATGAATAAAAGTACAAACTTAATTGATATAAAAAAAATAGTCAGGGGACAATGAGCTACATATAAAAAAAACTTTCACGGACGAATCAGTCGCCTAAATCATTAATACAGCGAGTTCATATAGTCAAATTCATTTATTGGCGTTTTAGGCATACCACTGCACCACTAGGCATTATTACATACATGTATTGTACACTGCCTGTTTGCCATTCACTTTAGAGAATTCATATTCATGTTATACGTAGTGCCACTTTCCCACACAACGAGTGGGCTGGAATGACTCACGATTGAAACTGACGAAACGCTTTCAACGTGTGAAAGAAAATCATGTCACGTGCGCCTTGGCAGAATTCATTTAAAAAAAGGCGATGGAGAGTCAGTTCGGATTACTGGCGGGGTTTGGTGGTAGCACAGCGAATATCAAAACAAGGGTTAGCAATTTCTTCATCAATATTCTCTCTCTCTCTTTGTGTGTGTGTGTGTATGTGTAGTGTGCGCGACTGCATCATCCACAGCCTCCGAGAAACAAGTAAAATACGCGCTGAATTTCTTCGGCGCAATCGAGTTTTCTGTACAGCGTATAATGCTGTATGAAACTTGCACCCAAGGCCCGGCGGTGGCCTGTGTTGTTGGGCTCCTATAGCGGTGCCAGAAACACAATCATAACTAACTTTAACCTTAAATTATAAAGAAAACTACTGAGGCTTGAGGGCTGCAATTTGGTATGTTTGATGACTGGGGGGTGTATGATCAACATATCACTTTGCAGCCCTCTAGCTTCAGTAGTTTTTTAAGATCTGAGGGCGGACAGAAAAAGTGCCGACGGACAGACGAATAGCCATCTCAACAGTTTTCCTTTACAGATCTCTAAATTGGCCGTTTGCCAAAATAATCGACTGTTTGATACATAAAACATCACCAAATTCGCAAACAGGAAAATGAGTAGCTCATTACGGTCGTCCATGTTAAATCCAAAGTACGATGAGAGATGTCAGAGCTTTTGGAGAGTTAATTCTAGGATTGGTGAACGATACTGATTAATGGATATCATTCCTCTCTCAATGAATCCTACTAATTATGAGACACCTAACAATCCACATGTTTAGCCTGATTTTATCAAAAAAAGAATATACTTTCTCAAAAAAGACAAAATACATAAGAGTCATTGTACTGAAGTAATATTTGTAATAAGTGTATTAAAAATAAGACTTCGGAGAACAAGCTGCCAAATAAGTTGTCAATAAAACGACAAAGATGTGAACATTTCAAAGCATTCACCAAGAAATTAAAAACATCCATTCACAAAGCAGTTACAATACCGAAAAATGAGTCATTACAACTATAAGCAATAATTGCCAACTATATATGGACCGATAAGAGATTCTTCAAGGTTAACCACACTGATTGTAACAGAAATCCCACGGCGGTTCTGGGAAGAAACACTTGAGACAAACATGAAGAAGAAGAGGGGAAATGACAAGTAGATACGTTGCAAAATACACTTCAAGAAACCAATAAAAAAATTAAGATGAAAAACCCACCACGAATACCACAATGACTGAACAGAGAAATGCAACGTCACATGAGAGAGAGAGAGAGAGAGAGAGAGAGAGAGAGAGAGAGAGAGAGAGAGAGAGAGAGAGAGAGAGAGAGAGAGACTAAAGTTGCCTGTCACGTCCGCCAGATCGGAACGTACTGCGTGTATTTCACAATAAGAGCGAACGCTCCAAAATTTGAAATTCAACGAACCAAAACTTAACTTCTGTCCCGAGTATGATGCAAGATAAGATGCGGGGAAGAGGATGTCTAATTATAAGCCTATCTCTCTCTCTCTCTCTCTCTCTCTCTCTCTCTCTCTCTCTCTCTCTCCTCCAATGACCAACTATTATTTGGAGAACTTATCAAGGACGATACTTTCATGATATATTTCTCGAAGCAAGATAAGATGCGGGGAAGTGGATATCTAATTATAAGCCTCTCTTTCTCTCTCTCTCTCTCTCTCTCTCTCTCTCCTCTTTCCAATAACAAACTTATCACGGATGATAGTTTTATGATATATATATTTCTTAAAATCATGCTGTAATAGTACAATAAAAGAAAACAATTACATCTAACGCGAAAAACATACATTCTACATTAACACAAAGATTCTTTAAGGAAAACTTTCACCAAAACCAACTGTGTCTGATACAAATGATCGTATTTTTCATCACAATCGGGCCAAATTACCGTGAAAATAAAACCAGAATTCTCTGGAATTCGTAACTAACAAAAAATACCGATTAAAGACATTATGTTAAAACTCTATAAAACAACTAAAAAAAATTGCTCTGTCTTAATGCCAGCAATAAACAAGAGGGTACCAACAACTTAGAAAGAAACGTGACTTCTGAAAACATGACGAGAGCGATCAGTATCCTTGTTTACATAATTAATAATTCTGTGTGCAAAGGTGGTCTAGGAAGAAAAAAAAAAGTGAAGGATACTAATTAATAACCAAGTCCTGGCTCTGTTTACCAAGCCTAAATCAACTTCCCACCTTAATTACTAGAGTCATTTAGCTAAGGATACGGGTAATTGGCAAATACTAATTATCAAAAGTTTTTTCATTCAAACAGTAGACAGTATTTATAACGCAGCAGCAGCCTGCACCGGATAATGTCGCTATTTTTAATCAGGTCTACTTAAAAATCATCTGTTTACAGTCGTAACCATCCTCAATATGCACTTTAAACTTACTTGGTAAAAGAAAGTCACATATTGAAGGGCAAACGTAAGGTAACCAGATGTATTGATTAGGCGACTTGCAAAAGTCCGAGAATTGCATATGCCAGGAAGCGAAGTCTAGAGATATGCAGAAACAAGATTTATCAGTACGAATAAGCACCGGTATTTTAACTCTAAAAAGCTACACACCAAAACTTCCTGATCCCAACTCTCTCTCTCTCTCTCTCTCTCTCTCTCTCTCTCTCTCTCTCTCTCTCTCTCTCTCTCTCTCTCTCTCTCTCTCTGTCCATCATTTTTTTTTTCATCAAAACAATAGCCTTGATGAACAAAAGTGGAGGTCTAATATCGAAGGTGAGGTGAGGATCTCTGAAGCGGACCTAAATCCAGTCATATGTCAGACAAAAAACATTAACTCCGGATCATTAGCCAACGGAGCGACAAGGGCCTAATTCGGTTTCAAGAGGCGGCCTACAAAACCCGTCTGGGTGAATCTACACCTACTACCCCCCGTGATGGAAATGTTTCTGTAATGATCAATCGGCATCTTGATTCTCGACAAATGTTTTGTCGCCTCTCGGCAATGAAGCATCAACATTTTCTTTCGAGTCTCTCCATCCAATACCACAATGGCCCCATGGCATATCAATATCAGAAGCGAGCGCTTCTTTTATCTCTAGTATCTCGAGAAATTCCCTAAAGCGGCCTTTCTATTTGATGGGCAGAAACAGGCAAGACTGAATAGACCACACCCACAAATTATAGTGGACAATAACGACACGCAAGCTATAGTCAGAAGAAAAACGAATTTTGGTTACGAAAAGCAGAAGGAAGGAAATCAGACCAATGCGGGTTACGAGTGACATTTCCTTTTTACACTTTACCCTTAACCACATGAACTTTTAATGGCCGGCAATAAAGCCAACAGTTTCTGAGAATTAGATGCATGTTAGCAGCATAATTTACGCTAATTTGACTTCATAACGCAATAACCGTTTGCCGCAAGAATATGGCATAATGCAGAGTTCATGTTAGGATACCATAAAATTTTAGTTGTCAAAATTCAATACATTTCGGAAACATGCTAAAAAAAAAAATGTACCCTGGTGAGTTTGAATACTGCTTGCAAGATTATAACCCCTAATTGAACCCTGGTGAGTTTGAATACTGATGGTAAGATTATAATCCCTAAATGAACCCTGGTGATTTTGAATACTGCTGCTAAGATTATAATCCCTAAATGAATCCTGCTGATTTTGAACACTGATTGAAAGATTAAATCCCTAATTGAGCCCTGGTAAGTTTGAATACTACTTGTAAGATTACTAATCATCGGGCATACGCTATTGCAGAGACTTAATTTTAAGTAACGTTTAAAAATGAGTATATAAATTATTTCGCCGCATATGATGTAACAGGTACCTACTGTTATTTACTTTCGACATACTACACATAACCGATACCGTAGACTAGAACTTCTCCCACCGTTTTTGCAAGACATCGTCGAGACTTTAATTGAATTTAATGTAGAATTTAGGATAAAATCCAAACACAGGGACCGATGAGGTCATTCAGCGCTCAAACTGAAATTAACGATAAAAAAAAACCCTTGGCCATGCCTACAGTGGACCCCGTGAGGCGCACTAAGGGCGCTAACCCCCTACGGGAATGGACACTGTCGAGACTTTAAAGATGTGTGGATCTTTCGGGCATCAAAACCTTCGTCCGCAGGGAAACGATCGGGCAATATCCGGGCGCATCTCTCAAAGATTATTAGAGAAAAAATATATATATATTTATATATATATATATATATATATATATATATATATATATATATATATATATATATATATATATATATTTATATATATATATTTATATGATATATATATATATATATATATATATATATATATATATATATATATATATATATATATATATATATATGAAGTCAATAACTGTATCGTATCACAACATTCACTATTAACTAAAGATATACATAGCTATTGTCAAGTTTGCCTATTACATCCTACCTAGATATGAAGATATATAAATTTTATAAATATATATATTTATATATATATATATATATATATATATATATATATATATATATATATATATATATATATATATATATATATATATATATATATATATATATATATATATATATATATATATATATATATATATATATATATATATCGGGGGAAGGGTTTAAATACAGGCATGTTCCATATTTCTATATATATACTATATATATATATATATATATTTTTCTATATATATATATATATATATACTTATATATGTTACTTATACAAGGGGAACTCTGGAGGGTAACGATACAAGAGCCAGTACCACTTTCATCTTTTAAATCCTGATTCAAGGACGGACCCTGAGCAGAAAACTTCTGCAGCTTTATGCCTATTATATATATTTTACATAGAAGCTCATCGGCAGCCAGTCAGCACCTAATACACACGTTGATAGCAAAGCTCAGGCGCTTTCTGGTTATCAAAGTTCATCTGTTCCGTGATTAATGAGAAATTCACAAACATTATAATATATATGTCTAAATATATACTTCATAACTAATATAACTATAATAATATTATATATATTATATTGTAAAAACACCCTTTAAATATATATATAATAAATATAATACTATTATATAATATAATAAATTTATAATTAATAATATATATATATATATATATAGATATTATATAATTCCATATATATCTATCTATATATTGTATAAAATCACCCTTTAAATATATATATATATATATATATTATATATATATATTTATATATATATATATATATATATTATATATATATATATACATATATTATTGCCCCATATATTTTTGCAGGAAAAGTAAAACTACTAAAATGACGAAGTGAGATTTAAAAGACTGAGAAATACTAAAAATTTCACATTTATTACATGTAGTAGTGGTAGTGGTACTGGCACTAGTTGCAGCACAAGTCTTAAATGTAATCTTCAGTTGACTGTGTATCAGAAATAGATGTTCTGCCTGGACCTGTTACAGCAGATGGGTCCAGGGAACAACAAGCAGTAGCAAGGAATCCCACAGGACAGAGGGGATCGTTGAAAGACCCGAAGGAACAAATCAGAAACATCGCCCCACCAAAGAGAAAAAGGTTGTTTTCAAAACAACAAATCTCTCCGAACAAAATTGAAAACATGTTGCACAACAGCAGGCCAAAGACGAGCAGAGAATATTACTGTAAAAACGGAGTGCAAAAATAATAAAATCTTCGTTCAAATAAAATGCGAATATATACTTTTAGTTTTCAACTATAGAACGATTATCTAGAGGGCTAAAAAGACAAATATTTACCTTACGTGAGAATAATAATGTATACAACAGGGAATGCAAAAATAATAAAATCTTCATTTCAAATACAGCATGATCACTTTTCGTTTTCAATTACAGAATGATTATCTACAAAGGGAAATATTTACCTTACGAGATAATATTGATGTATAAAATAATTAATTCTAAAATAATAAAATAAATAATTCTAAAATAATAAATAAAACTATGTTCTTTTCACATCAAGTGTGATCACTTTCCATTTTCAACTACAAAACGGTTATCTAAAGGGATAACAAACAAATATCTAACTTACAATAACTGAACGGAAAATGCTTGTATTTATTTCTACGTACATTCATACGTACAATAACACTTCTAATTAACGTTGCAAGCACAGAGCCATCTACAATTAGGAGAGTGTGAGAAATGTGAAGTGTTCCCTGCATCCTATGCAGTTAATCACAACCTACTCTTAAAGGAAATCGGGTCTAATACAGATAGGGATGCGTGTGGGAGTATGGAGCTAGCATCACTTGAAAACGTCAGCTAAGGCGGTTGCCCTTCTAATCGCCAAAGCTGAACTACTTAGTAGGGTCAGGTGAGTGGTACTTGGATAAGAAACCAACAAGAAGTGCCGAGACATCGCTGGCACTACTTCCAGACAGAATGAGTTTTGGAATAGGTAGCCTAGTTAGTTCATGATTTGACATCAGCGAAGAAACAGCTGACAGGCACCTTCTAGCGCCACGCATCTAAACGACGAAAGCGTTTTCATCGGATAAATCGGACACACATCCCTGTAAGTAATGTTCAACGGAACTAATGTGGCGCTAGTAAAAGTAGGCTAGTATATATATATATATATATATATATATATATATATATATATATATATATATATATATATATATATATATATAGTCAACTAAGCTCGATATTTCATTACAGTTAATTATGCATAAGATATCACGGTTATTAGGTGTGAGCACCTGTACACCTGTATACATACATACATACACACAATATATATATATATATATATATATATATATATATATATATATATATATATATATCCATATTTCTATCACATTGGGAACACCGGTGGGTAAGAAAACAACATCCACTACCACCGTCACCCATTAAATGCCGATTTAAGGATGACCCCAGTAAAGAAACCTTCTACAGTATTATTCGTACCATATAAAGCTCAGCGCAGCCAATCAACACGTACTACCTATGTTGTTGGAAAAAGCACACTCGCCCTCTCTTTATTAATGTCCTATCCCGTGGTATATATACACTGTGTACACACATACATTATATATATAATATAGATATATATTATATGTGAGTGCGCGCGCGCACGCGAACACAGTTGCTCACAAGTATTAAATATGTATAACCTATTCATGGTTACCGTAAAGACGCACTTGAGTTTTATTTATAAAAAAATATACTGATTCTTTTCCTATCAAAAAAATTATTTTTACGCCATTCAGTGCATGTGTGAAAATATGCAGCATACTCGAAATATAAACAGAAAAAAATAGTAAAATAATAACACTAATACGATTTGAACACTATTTTCAGTGGAGCGCGGGTCCCAACTACTACTATTCTTCTTGACACTTCGAGCCTCCCATAAAATTTTAATAACGACATCCATAAAACAGGGGTGCTAAGAGAGGGTACAAGGCCCTGAAACTAAGATATATGAGGGCTCTCCATCCCTAGGCCTGTTTAACGTATGAATGGAGGGGGTGGAGGGGGAGGCAAACAGATCCTTAGAAGGACCTATGAGGTCATTCGGCGCTGAAAAGAAAATTGACAATTAAAAGGTTTGAAAGGTGTATCAGGAGGAAAACCTCAAAGCGGTTGCACTATGAAACTATTGTTAGGAGAGGGTGGGGAGCGAGATGAAAGAGAATATGAATGGAGGTACCGTAAAAGGAATGAAACTGTTGCAGCTAGAGACGGAAGGGACGCTGCACTAACTCTACGGGGTCTGTCATTTTGTTCCTAATCCAGATTCTATAGAAATAACCATCCATATACAACAGCTGCTTAAGTACACAAATCCTGAGGTAAATAGGTTAAAGTTTCGTACATGTTATCACAGGATATACTGACATTCTACCACATTCTTAAAACCGCTTGTCTCAACTATGCTACGTCTCTTTGAACCCAAGCAGCAGTTCTTAATAAATAAGGGAAATGTGAGACACGCCGTGGATAGACACTGATTATCTCCCTTAGTGCAATTTTATGCATGATGACCTAACGTTGTAGAGTTTCAATGAAATTCGTTCGCACGAGTAAGAGAGGTGGTGATGACAAGTTAGCATACAAGACACAAATAACAGACAGACAGGCAACCCACCATCATGCTCATCCAAGCATGATGGTCTCCCCTTGTATACCAAGTTTGAATCGAACCCTTTCGACCGTGTAGGGGTTGCAAGGGTAAATGTGGCGAGACGCAATAACAGACAGAAACACTGGGACAGACAAACAGATGGGCAGACTGACGGACTAGATACATATCCCTTGCTTCATATTTCCGCATGATGATTTTCCCTTACACCTACCAAGCTTTACTGAAATCTTTTCAGCCATGTAAGAGGATTTGCAATGACAAGTCAAGTGTGACAGTCTTGACACGCAGACGGATGAACGGCCTCCCCTCTTTCACGCCTAGGCTATGCTGATCGTCTGCCCTTGTACAAGTTTCGAGTGAAATCCTTTGAGCCTTGTAGGAGGAAACGCAAGGACGAGATAAATGTCAAACACGATGACTGACAGACAGACAGAAAAACGATCATACGGATAAGCAGAGACGCTCTCCATTCCAGAATATTTATGCTTGATGCTTTTCCTTCGTACGGGACGACGTTTTACTTAAATTCCCTCAGCAGTGTAAGATCAGCTGAAACCAAATCAGAAAAAAATTATACACTGAAATGCGACCCACAGAGAAAGTAAGAAAATTTTGTAGAATATAGAATATCGGCAGAACGACAAGCTCGGGGACCTAAGATGTCATTCGGCGCTGTAAGGAAAATTGGGAACAAAAGGTTACAAAGGTGCAACAGAAGGAAAACCTCAAAGCAGTTGCACTACAAAGCAATTGTCAGAGGAGGGCGGAAAGTAAGACGGAATGAAGAACATGGAAGGAGGTACAGTAAAAGTTATGACAGGAGTGTAATATTCTTCTGAACTACTAAAGCACTGGTTGGTTAATTTCGTCAAACCAAGTAGTTTATATCCTATTACGTTTCGTCCCGCTATTTACTTTACAAGCACAATAATGTTTAATGTCATTTGCTTAGAAACGTACTTTTATCATTGAATTTAGTACTGTAATTATTCTTTAAGATGAAAGCGACAATGAAACAATATATGTATAATCTCTCTCTCTCTCTCTCTCGATATATTTATATTCTTTTTTTTCGTCTTTTCATTAACAATTTTTTGTTTGGGGGAACATTTTTTTTTTTGCAAAATTTCATGGTAATACGTTGTATATGCCTCCTTGTTTTTTCAAAATGTATTGTTTTCTGGATGAATCATCTGTTGAACACGTGTGTGATCCTCCAAGGTGTGGCTGTCTAAAAATTCGCTTATCCTGCCCTCAGGCGTTTCCTCGTTTCTGTAGAGTGAAATCGACCTTATTGCTAATCTTGTAATGTCAGTTTGGATATTAAGCCTACTTTGACTATGTTTTTCTTCTGTACGATCAGTTGTGCCTGAGTAAAGGGTCGCACTAGACCGAAAGCGCTTGGCTATCTCGCTTTTCATTTTTCCTTCGTGGCAAAAACCTTTATTTATACATAGCATCACGTTTTAAGTACTTCGTGATCAAGTTATTCATATATATATATATATATATATATATATAATATATATATATATATATATATATATATATATATATATATATATATATACACAAACACTTGTATATATCTTGGTGATATACACACATATATACGTATAACTGAATCACGAAAGTTTGGAACGTGATAAATCCATAAATAAAGGTATAAGCTACGAAGGAAAAATAAACAACGGAGTTTCTGCAACTTTCGACGTTCAACGTCCTTTACTCAGCAGATAAAGGACGTTGAACGTCGAAAGATCTTGCAGACACCTCGTTGTTTATTTTTCCTTCGTGGCTTATACCTTTACACATATATACACATACAAACGCACAATACATATAATAAATATATATACATATATTAATATATAACATATATATATAATTACATACACATATAAATGAATTTACACTTAAAGAACAATCTAAAGCCATCCCACAAAATACATTGCAGATCAAGAGCCTTGCATATTGACCAATTATGCAACACAGCATAAAAAATAAGTTAAAATAGGAAAAAACACATTCACGAGGGGCGAACTCCAAAAATCAAACAACACAAATCAGACTTCGACGGAACATAAAAGAGAGAAGAATAAAAACAAAGATGAACTATAATCCGTCATTAAAACTAAGTCAATGTTGAGGGACATCTTAAAGTAGCGTTGCTGCCGCGCATCAGTATCATCAATACTGGTAATACTGCCAGAAAGAATGGCACTATCAATAATATAATAATAATAATGCCAGGTAGAATGATATTATCAACAGTAGCAATACTGACAGAAAGCATAGCATTATCATTACTGGTAATACTGCCCAGATTAATGGTATTATCGACAGATAATATTACCCAGAAGTACTAGTGGCATTCAAAGGCGGAACAACATTATCATTTCTGGTAATACTGCCACGGAGAATGCCATCAGTAATACTGGTAACGGGATTATCGATACATTTAATAATGCCATGACCAAGTATTTTCAAAGGAAGTAATAACACCAAGAAGTGTATTATCAGTACCAGTACCTGACAACGAGAACGGCATTTTCGATACATTTAATACTTCCAGGGAGAATAGCATTATCAATATTGGTAACACTGTCAGGAAGAACAGTATTGCCAACACAAGTAATACAGTCAGAATAATGCCCGGAAAAATGGTATCACCAACTCGAGTAATACTGCCCAAAAGAAAAACATGATCAATTCAAATAATACTGCCAGAAGAATGGCATTATCAATACAAATGATACCACGAGGAAGAATGGTATTATCAATACAAATAATACTGGTAATAAGAATGATATTATCAATACAAATAATACTACCAGGAAGAGTGGTTATTATCAATACAGATAATACTGCAAGGAAGAATGGTATTTTCAATACAAGTCCTGAAAGGAAGAATGGTACTTCCAACACATGCAATATTGCCACGAAGACAACAGAAGTAATATTGTCAAGATGACAGAAGTAATAGTGTCAAGATGAAAGACAAGTATTATTGTCAGGAAGAATGTTCCAGTTTATTAGGTACAGGGGATGGAAGGCAGAACGTTCGCTGCACAACAGTGAGTCACGGATAATACTAATACGCATATAATAATAATAATAGTCTGAATGACTCGATCGTTGTAAACCATCGCGACAGTAGCAAGAACATATTTCTAAAATTAACCTATTGGAAAAACATTTTGCATGCACATTCAGCTCAGTTAAGCCATTTCTAAGTCTAAAGAAATACATCAGACGTGCGTTATTCTATTTACAATGGGAAGCACCAGTTAACCACTTCCCTGGATCATCATCAACCTAATTCCATACTAGGAGCGGTAATTAATTCTTCCTCCTTCCTCCTACACAAATTGGGCCTTCAATGGCTTTGACAACTTTTAAGGTAATGATTCGAAATTTAAAAACACGACAGGATTATGACTGGGGAAATTAAGTTCCAAATAGCCCTTCATGAATGACACAGCGGCGGCTCCTTACACATGGAAATCAACACTGATTTAGCTCGCAGCAGTCTATCATCTGTGCAATTACTTCCTGATATTTTTCTTTGCATATCAGCTTGTTCTCGATTATCAGGTTACGCTACAATTTTTCAGTTATTGCCAAGCATGAATCGATGATGACACGAAGCTGAACCTTCAGTCACAATCGAATTTTCGGTAGAGCGTATAATGCTGTGTGAGCCGCGAGACATGAAACTTACAGCTATGGCCAAGTGGTGGCCTGGCCCATAGCGATGCTAGACGCACGATCACGGCTAACTTTAACCTTAAATCAAATAAAAACTAGAGGCTAGAGGGTTGCAATTTGTATGTTTGATGATTGGAGGGCGGATGATGAACATGCCAATTTGCAGCCCTCTAGCTTTAGTAGTTTTTAAGATCTGAGGGAGAACAGAAAAACTGCGGCCGGACAGACGGATAGCCATCTTTACGAAAAAATTAAATCAATCCAATTTAGGACGAAATAAAAATATGATTAAAATATGTTACATGCATTAACCCTCTCAAATTAATCATCGACTAATTAAGCCATCAACTATTATTAACAGTAATCTGGCTTCATACAAAATTATGCTAGCCTAAACACTCCAGCATTTTACTGTGCAAAATATGAATGACATAACTGGAACAGCCAACGCATGCAATGGAAAGATTGGTTTAGGCAGCCAGAATTATATAACATTTTAATCTTTAGGTCATCTACTCAACAGCATTTTTTTCAGTTCTAAGTATGGCATCGACACTCAGTTTCACAACACAATATATAAAAATTATCTTGCCTTCAAAATATTCTTGTAATAACACTTATCAATTTAAAATTTGCGTGTGATCAAGTTAGGCAGTCTGTTCTATATTATATATGTAGTATATTTTACACATATGTAATATATATATATATATATATATTATATATATATATATATATATATATATATATATATATATATATACATATATACATATATACATATATATATATAATATATATATATATATATATATATATATATATTATATATATATATAAATATATAAAGATAAATGAACAAATAACTATATACAAGTTTAAAAGGAGACTCATACGAAATAATTTATATATATAATTATATATATATATATATATAAGTATCTATATATTTATTATATTATAATTTGATAATTCCTATGAGACTACTTTTAAACTTGTCTCTTTCATGTCCTATTTAATTTTATTACGGCGCCAATAACCTAGACGTTGTGACGCCAGTTTTAACAGCCACAAGTCAATCAATTACCCCTATATTATGAAATAACCAAATGCAGACATACGCTGTACTCCTCGCACAGGAAATGGACAATATTTTCGCTCGTCGCGTAGATTTTCTGTTATCGACGATGTCCATCTTCAGTGCCATGCGTGTTCCGGAAAGAATGCCATGTACGTAATTTTACCACAGGATCTTCTGCAATACTATAAACTCACAGCTTCAACGTTTGTAAATGCCACGACCCTCCTTTGTTTAACATGCAATTCAGTCGATTTCTTCGTGGTTAAGCCAAAAGCATTTTTCAACCTTTTCCTTCTTTTCTTCCTACATGGTCTAGAAAATTAATTAACTGACATGCAAACAAAACGACACACATATAAGCAACAATGGCATAAGGAATGTATTCCAAAAACGTGGGAGAAGATAATAGAATATACAATTTGAGGCGAAGGCCAAGCGCTGGGACCTATGAGGTCTTTCAGCGCTGAAACGAAAACTGAAAGTTACACAGGTGACAGGAGGAAAACCTCGCAATGAAGTAATTGTTAGGAGGGGGTGGAAAGTAAGATCGAAACGAGGATATACGAATGGAAGAACAATAAAAGGAATGAAAGGGGTTGCAGCTACGGGCCGAAGGAACACTGCAAGCACTACGCGTGGGGTGCACGGACGGCGATAACCCCCCATACGAGGCAAAAACGTGGGAGACGCCACTCTTGAAAATAACGAGTTCAAATGGCCTTAACAGTAAGGGTGTAGTCTTGTGAGGATCAGAAGAGTCAAATTGCTTTTCTCTTCAGCTTTCAACACCCGGAGAGACCAATCCTTTCATATTTCATGAGCAAATGATTGCCATCCTTATATAACACCCCCAAACCAACATTAGATTCCACGCCATACTTTTTGTCAAATGGAAAGTCAAATTAGCATCGGAAAAACTATTATCTGAGCAAAAGGTAGTTAAAGGACCTACACCGATGCGGTATAAAAACACAGGTAAGATATAGAGAGGGTGGAAGCTCAGGCCAAGTGCAGACCATTATCCAATTGTCGTAAGGTAAGATAGTGGGAAAGAATTAGATAATCGAACTCAATGACATTAAGGGGGTGGGGGGGTTTACCGCAAGGCGTAACCCGCAACCCTCGAAATTTCATTGGGTTACCGGGTTATTGCCCTTTTATTATCCAATCTCCCGACAAAGGAAAGCTTGTTAGGATGACAACATCCAGCAGGCGAGACACCAAAAGAAAGAAGGAGCAAAGAAAAATCATTCTTTTCGCCTTTTCAAATTGACAGGCAATATCTCGGTTCCTTGCAACCGTTTCAGCCTCCGAGATTCATTCACAGCGCGGAATTAAGAAGGGCACACACGAATGACTGAATTTTTACGCGACAGTATCTAAATAATCAAAATGTCTGCAACAAAATAAAATTTCATAACACATGTTTTTTCTAACAGACAAAAAAGTTCATAGCAAAATGGATGAATTTCAATGAATAATGAAACAATTTCAAGAGCTGGGCAAATAATGTCGAGAAGCCATCATAAAATGGTAGTTCCCTCCTGTGAATACATAACAAAAGATAACCACTTATGGTTGATAAAAAAAGGTTACCAAAGGGAATACAAGAGAGAGTTCACTGAACTAAGCCAAAGTTTATTCAAGAATGGAAAGAACTGGCACTGTGTATGGTATATGAAAAGCTTCTTTTACAGACGGTGAATATGGATCTTCCCAATACTTTCAAACTCTCCTCTACACATTTTCCAAAACTAGCATCCCCTACGTCCCTTCAACTAAGCTTACAAACCTATCCCCAATTTACTGAGAACTGAACATAAACGTCATATGATTTTAAGACATATTTTTCATAAAATAACATTTTCCATTTACACAATTTGTTTACATACAAAATATATACTTACATATATATATATATAAGATATATATATATATATATATATATATATACATATATATATATATATATATACATACATATATATATATATATATATATATCATACATACATATATATATATACTACATACTATATATATATATATCTATATATATATATATATATATACTTTAACTTTATACCGAGGATGGCTCCATTTCTAGCTATAAATGTGGGATAAGGTTACTAACCCTACGCCCTTCTGTGCACTACTTGCGGTTCGCACATTCTACAATCATCTTGGGCCTACTGCCAGGTACCAACTTCATTGCTGAGGTTAATAAGGCCTCATTGGATTTTATGAAAAGTGTCTATACTTGTTCAAACTTCGACATAAGAGAATGTACTTTGCCGCAAGTTGTACTGAATCTCTGTGTGTATTTTCCTCATTTACGTAAGTGGAAATTCGTATTGTATGAAAGGAAGACATTATACTTTGTTGTAATTGTATTTAGTTAAGAAAAGCGTTGTGTGTAGTTATTTCATGTAATGGTTTGTAAGTACTATAGGTGTAATAGGTTTATTTGCCGGTCGTCGGTTGTTTCGATTGTTTGAGTAGATGCCTGAGATGGACAAGTTGGGCAGTCTCGCTACATCAATCAGTGTGTGGGTTTGTGCTAAAATTATTATAATTAAGACGACGTTCCAGTAGCCTCCTAGAAGTCTTCGGGTTCTACTAACCTACGCACTTGAGTATTCCCTGTTCAAAGTTCATCTGGGGAAAGTGCCTTTAGGGGATATGCGAACCTAGAATAAGGGTAGTTTTTTGTAATGTGCTTTGAATGAGTGTTACGAAGTACAGACTGTGCTGGAAGCCAGTCTCATATAATTCAGGCCAGGATAGCGAACTCGTCATTCGCAATAACGAATCAATCATTCACAATCACAGTAAGTTAATATTATTCATGTACTCATTGGTATACTCAACTCGGTGGCATATCTCGAGTGCCAGTTAATGAGTATAGTAATCTGGCTACGATTTGGTTATTCACGTTTCAAGTCAACTTAGATTATACGACCCCTTGTGATTTGGAATGCTCTACTTATTACTACGCGAGTAGTAATAAAAATACTGGTAAGCCACGACCGGGTTTCGAAACCAGGCCTTCTTACTTATGAGGCAAGTGTCACAAATACTTAACAATACGCCTCTCCTCCCGTGATAGGGCAATTATTGGTATTACCTAAGATTTCTAGCCAAAATTGTTTAATAATTCATGACCTAAGTTTCGTGTAAATGAAAGAAAAATGAACATACTGAATATGAAATCAAAATTGGACAAATTTTTTATGTGCACGACAGTGAATAACGAAGATTAGTGCTATGAAGGATAGAAATATAAGGTTTAGGCCAAGGGCCAACCGCCGGGACCTATTAGGTCATTCAGCACTGAAAAAGATTGAGAGTAAAGGAGGTTTGATAGAGGCACGGGAGGAAAACCTGCATGTGGGCTACGAAACAACTGTAAGGAGAGGGGGGAAGTAAGATGGAACAAAGAGAATATGAATGGAGGTATGGTAAAAGGGTTGCAGCTGGGGGTCGAAGGAACGCTGCAAGATTACAGTGCTGAGCGAAATACTGTACTTCCAAAGTATACAGAGACAAGTACGTAAACATAAAATTCTGGAATTTTCAAATTTATCGAAAAAGGGGCTAATATAAAAAATACCAATTCAAACCACCAACACGGCTCAACATAAAACCCACCAAGTCCTATTATTAATGGGGGGATTTTACGCATTTCTGCTTGGATAAATGATTTAAATCTTCATGCAAAAAATATCAAAACTAATCCCGCGGCCTTTCAGCAAGAAAAACTTGCAGGGTCAACGGACGCTTACAATAAATAAATAGGGGATCAAGTTTTTTCCTTCCTCCCTTGCAAAACTGAAAAACAAAATTAAACCCCTTACATGTAATAATAATAATGTTATTAACATATTATTATTAATCATAATTATTATAATATTATTAATCATAATAATATTATTATCATAATAATGATAATATTTTATTAAAAATAATGGCACAATTCAGAATTGATTTTATAATAAATTCTTTCAATTCTCCTAATGATTTGTCTTTCTGGCACGCTGGTGTTATAAAGCAGCTGTCCAATATTCATCGTGCTGTAGGTCGTCAACGGAATTTCGGACTGGTGTTATTAAAGGCAACTGGTTATCAGGGACAGGCTGGGGTCGTCAACAGGTATACAGGTGTATCTCGTAGGTCGAGAACAGGCCGTAGTCGTCAGGGGTCTATCCAGTATTCCTTGTTTTTTTCTTCTTTTCTGGTTTTTCAATAGGCGTCTACATGTTTCGGCCACCTCGTTTGGCCATCTTCGGGACTGGATCGCTGAGTGCAATGGTCTATGTCGGTTGTTGTTGTTGTATTAAGCCAACACTTGTTGTTGGCACGGGCCTTTCCCTTGTTCGGCCCGTAGGTGATCTGAATAGATTCATTAGGTTCATGGTTAGGTTTATGAATTTGGAAATATTTTTAGTTGTAGAGATAGGAGTGAACAGGGGAAGGATGATGGTGTCAGTAAAAGAGGGCCATCATGTCATATTGAAGTAGAAGTTTGAAAAATGTAAGGCTTTCGAATATTAGAGAAACTTTGCAGGTGGGGTTGTCCAACCCTTTACTCCCTTGGGTCCCTGCGGGAGGATTTCAGTGGTAGGTCTGTGTCGGATGGATTCACGCTATTTATTGCATTCGGGTGATTTGAGGAGATGGGTACCTCACTTTTCCTTGGGCAATACCTGTGACGTCGCGAGCGATGTCATCAGGGGGCCGGTTGCTGGTTGGCTGTCCTCTTCGTGGGCGGAGCCTCATCCTTATTGGTGATGGTGGGGGTCCCCTCGAAGGGCGTGCTACCAGGTCGTCCTCAGGGCGAGAGCTTGAGCTTCGATCACCCTCAGGGTTACTAGGGACGTCCTCAGATGAGAGCTAACGCTTCTATCATCCTCAGGATTCCTCTGGTGCGATGGTCGTTGTGGGGCGTTGTCTGCTGCTCTCCTGACGGCGGTGGGGAGGAGGAAGGTCTCCTGTGTGACGTTCAAACTAGGCTTCTCCCTCCCGATGTGCAGCGCTTCTAAGATTCGCAAACGACGTAGATCGGGTGCTTGGTCGATAACCTCGAAGTTACCGACGATGTCGCTGCGGCGGATTCTTTTATTATGCGCAGTCCTTGCATGATTAAATATTGTTCCTTCCTGCGCGTGACAGGAGATCCTCTTGGAGAGGCGCATTGACGTCATCCCGATGTAAGTTCCGAGGCATCCTTGGATTGGGCACGTGTATCTGTAGATGACGTTCTTCCTCTTCAAGGGATCCTGCGACGGTGCGGGGTTATTCTTCATAATAAGGCTGCATGTTTTCTTACTTCTATAAAATATAATCAAGTTGATCTGTTTGTTGTTGTTGGTCGGGGAAACGTGATTCTTGATTATTTCCCGTAGGGCTCGCTCGTCTTCTTTATATCGCCGATGGAAGGTTCCCTTGTAGAAAAAATTAATTTTCTGCTGGGGGTCTGGGCGGGGTTCCTGTAGGTACCATTTCTCCATGCTCTTCCTAAAGACGTTCTGGATGCTGCGGTTGGTGTGTCCGTTGTTTACTAGGACCTGGGCTGCACGTTCCACCTCCTTATGGGTGTCTGCCCATGTTGAACAATAGGAAAGAGCTCTCCTGACGTAGGCGCTGATGGTGGTGTCCTTATAGCGTTCCGGGTATTCACTCTCGCCGTTCAGACACATTCCCAGGTTCGTGGGCTTCGTGTAGACCCTTGTAGCGAACGCACCCTCCTCCTGTTCAACCAGGACGTCCAGGAAGGGAAGACGGCCATCACCGTTATGTATGATGGTAAACCGTAAACGGCTGTGGGTATGGAAGGCTTGACGTATTTCCTCGATCTCCTCCATCGTTCCTGCTTGGATGAAGGTGTCATCTATATATCTTACGCATATAGAAGGCTTCCTAATAATACTGTAATCGTTATCCTGTCTTTTTCATTACCTTCAGTTACTTCTTTCGAATGAACACCATATTCTTTGGAAGACTGAACTTAAAGTCAATGGCCCCTGTGCGTTTGCTCCATATGAATAGGGTTCATCTCAAAATAATAATAATAATAATAATAATAATAATATAATAATAATAATAATAATAATAATAATAATAATAATAATAATAATCATTTAATAATTAAATAATAATTTAATAATAATAATGACTAAATAATAATAAAAGAGCAATTTTCCTCTTGTCCCCATGATCGGCTACTGAAATTCTGCAATTATCCATATTTACAAAAAGGAACAAAAATTCTTTACATGATTGCTCACACCTTTCAATTCGTAAAATATCTCGTAAACAAACAGGAATTTTTCTGTCTGGTAGTGAATGATTACGTACACTTCATACATAAAGACTGAAATCAACGTTCAAAGTCCCCTCTTGTACTGTTCTAGCTCAACTGAACGTAAAAGGTTCTATCTCGGCTAAAAAGCTACTAAAAATTACCGTCAAATTACGCTGTTCATTTATATTTCCTCTCTACTCGCAAATATATGAATGAGATGGGGCGCAACATAAAAAATGTCTACTATATTATCACCTAATGCCTTCATTACGGATTCAGGACACGTTACAGATGTCACTTTCATTCACAAGCTAATGATCCTCTATCTATTTACCTTACTATGTTCATGAAACAGCCTTTCTGCTTTTCCGCAGTAGCTCAGTCACAATTAAGATCAACACACACACTGACGAGTTAAAAGAGCAATATCATTTTGCAGACTAGTCGCTATCTCTTTGTGTGTGTGTGTGTGACTGGACCAAATAAAACGACAATGTTTCACCATAACCTACAGCTCGAGCAACAAAATATAAATACTCCATTTTCAGTTGAAATAACCGAAAAATAACAGCTTCTTTATGGAAGTTCATTTTTGAAGATAAGCTTCGATCTATATGTGGTGTTTTCATAGTTTAAAACTGGGACGTTTCCTACTAAATACGGTGCATTTTATTTTTACGAATCATATTGCAGGGGAAAAAAACGTATGTAGCATTCCCTGAAAGTGGTATGCGTGCAGATCTATAATTACAGGTATCTCCACCTGAGTTTGGTAGTTGAAAAGTTTATCTGTTACAACCTCGTATCAGTCTCCTGAATATAGATATTCACATCCTAGAAATGAGTTTGCATTCAAGGAACAATAGTACACGCCTTGCTGTAATATCCTGTATATATATTCAGTTTTATCCAAAGAAACCCTGATCATGACTACTAGTTTAGACTCCATTCTGAGCCATGTTTAACCTTAGAATTTAGCCTAAAACTTCGCAATTTCGTTGGTAGATATTTACAAGCTCCGGATTTCCTGTTGCCTCCGTCAAGGTTTGTATATTTTCAAGGAAATTTGAGCGAGGATAGACGTCGTGACTGGCGACGAGCGACTACGTTTTGGGATAAGTATTTTATCTATTTTTTTTTCCAAATAGGGGTTGGGGTGTCTGCTGTCTCCGAACGCGCTTGTTCGTCACGCTTCAATAAGCACAGATCTAGCTCGTCTGGTGTACAAGAAAGAAAATTAGACACTGATCAAAATTAAGTTAGTTGATGCAATCAGCGAGCTATGGATTGATATCTACAAATTAGTGAGAATTCAACATCAAGCTGTACCTTGAATTCCCTTCATGATTAGTTTTCAACTGGCATTACTTAAATGACTGAGCACTTGGTAATATTTGGTAGAAACTTCGAAAAACTCAATAGCTTATCAGCATGCTATCTAAAATAACTAAGGATATCGGAAAGTTAAACACTGTTCTTGAATCGGTTCATGTCTGCAGGCAGCAAAGTATATCTTTTGAATTAAATTACGATAAATATTCGCAAGCAATATATCCTGATTGGTCCTCTCTTCCCCGTCCACCTCGCCTTCGTGATGTTCTCACCGAAACAGAACACTTCTACACAAAACTTGTAATCTGCTTCCTTCAACAAATAAATATTCTTCGTCTAATATAACCTACCGACCAATAATTCTGACTATATATATCTATAATCAGCGTAACATGGCACCATGTGGTCTCCAGGGCCTGGTGCTCGATTGACATTAATTCAATTCAGTTCCGATAGGCCAATGCACTGATAACGAAACCTTTGGTGGGAGGTCAGCACTAGGAGCTTCCGCCAGTCACGACTATTTTCAAATGTATCGACTAATGACTTTCATCTTCAGCTCCAAAAAACTTGAATTATGTCAAATAATACAGACTCTTATCTTACAAACCGTGCCATGACAATTCCCAGCACCAAAGGGTGTCAGTATGCTTTCATTCATAGTGAACAGAGTAGCGAGGCAAATCCTCTGACAGGATATGAATCTCAGGAGTCGTTGAGAGATCGCAATACTACCTATAAAGTCATGTTCCGGTCCCTTAGCAACTCGATCGTTTTAGTTACAAATGAATTTTTTATTGTTTATTCTTATGCAAATTTATTCTCACCTCCTTCCCTATGACTGAATAGCCTAAATCCATGATACAAATCGTTTCACAATCACAAACTTGATCGTAGTCATACAAACAAGACGCGATCCGACCTCCAACTTACTCGGGGCGCGTGCTAAAATCTGTGGTCAAATAAAGCTAAAATTACAATAAATACCCTGTATTTTATTAGAAATAATTTTTCTGTATTGTTTAACATGTACATTATTTTTTACATTTTCATTATAATCATGAATATCCTATCTAAATTCCTGTATCATTAATTCAACGCGAAACACCCTTTCTACACCTTATTATGCTTTCCTACCCACCCAACATTTCAACAAAGTAGTTTGTAGGTTACTCCCCGAGTGAGCGAGAATTTTTTTTTTTTTTTTTTTAATCTCTCAAAGGCCCCTCGGACACATCAAATTCGAAAGACCTAATATACGGTCACATTCAACACCAGCACCTATTTCTTCAAAATTTCACCCATACAATAATCACGGAGGTAGTAACCTTGAAAATTATCGTCCCATAAACCAAGACTCTTTATTAAGCGTTCCTGGCCTTTACTTCAGCCCTCATATTAATTCGAATGACAAAAAAAAAAAAAAAAAAAAAAAAAAAAAAAAAAAAAAAAAAAGCATTATACATAAACCAAAAATTTTTCCTTTATGTCCTATCCAAGGGATGAGGTAGAGCTAACTTTTGGACTCTCCTAAAAACGAAATACCATAAACATCAGTATAGCACCTTCATTTCTTCCTGGCCTGTAAAAGTTGAAGGAAAAGACGCGGGCATACAGACCACTAGCGGATCCTTGAAAAATAATGACAAAATAATAATAATCTTTTAGATTTAGGTAACAAATGAAATATATAAGAATGGGGAAAAATTAAAAAATTAATTATAGATTGGTGTCCGTTTCATAATTTCAGATTAAATTCTGAATGATATGCTGAAAAAAATAATTATACAATGATACGACAGCAATACATACATTTGAATTGAATCTACGCCGTTCCAGATGCCCTAGCCTTCCTGTATACATATATATGTGTGTATGAAAATTGGTGCACCCACCCCACCCCCATGAAATTCTTCTGGATCCGCTAGTGATACGGACATCAATACCATAACACTTGACGAGGTCATATGAAAACATTGAGTTCGAAATGTTAGTATTCAGATGATTAACAGCAGCAATGAGAAAATAAGACGATATTATTAGATTAAAAAACCGTGATCATCCGCGTCATTTTGGGCAGCTTTATTGTCCGTGAAAGCTGAAAAAGGCCGACGAGCCTAGGAACATAATTAGGTCTGCAAAACACAGATTGCATCGAACGCTTCAATGAATCGGAAACCTGCATAATGTTAATGGATCTAATGACTAGAAACTGCCAGATACTACTTCTATAAAGCTTGGATAAAACTTTACAAACACGATTATTTATCATAATGCTCAATAGGCTTTCTCTATTTCTCCCGTAGACACAAAATTTAACTATGTAAAATGATGATGAATTTAATGAAACTGTGCGTAAAATGACAAAACTTCAACCACGATCCACATGCTTTCCGGTCCTGTGAAACTGCACAAAAATAAAAAACTATTGAGATGTTCATTGGTCTGTCTGTCCGCGTCATCTTAAAAACTACGGGGGCTAGACGGCTGCTAATTGCTGTGTTGATCATCCACCCTCCAATCATCAAACATGCCAAATTGCAGCCTCCTAACCTTAGCCATTTTTATTGTATTTAAGGTTAAAATTAGCCATGATCGTTCGTCTGGCACTATAGGTGCCAAGAACACAGGCCACCACCGGGCGGCGGAGTTTCAAACATCGTTATACGCTGTACAGAAAACTCGATTATTTTTTACTTGCTTATTAGCATTTAGTCTTCATTCGGCAACTAAAACGTCAAGTAGCAGCGACTCCTCTCTCCTGTTTCTGAGGCTAAAATTCCCATCCTTGAAAAAATTACTGCAACAGTTGTCACAATGAGGTTAACTAACTATAAAGTGAAATAAACTCAGCATAAAGTTTTAATTAGAACTTGACATCAGAAAACTATTAGTGTAATACAGGCTTAATTTGCATAAAAGTAGGATATGATGCGCGTAATTCACCGTGCTTGACTTCAGAAGCTTGGCTCATTCGAAGGAGAAACTAACTTATTTTTTCTTTTATTTCAAAAAACATATATTTTACAAAAGATGAACATACATATTAACGCAGCGCAAAAAAAAAAAAAAAAATGGTTAACCGTTTCCTTACACTACCACAAAAAGGGACAAGGTTTACATCATATTTAGGAGCACACCTTAAAGACAACACAATAAAGATACACTATAACCAATGAAACCATTGAATTACAATTAAGACTTATAATAATCAATAGAAACAAAACTGGGTTTTTGCCTAATCAAAAAGACTAGATGGCTGGCCAAGACCTGACCTGTATATATAGCCTAGAAGTGAAAGCTTTTCCATTTTTTTCTTGCAAGAAAATGCACAACCATTATATACTTGAAACAGGCCAAATGGATCTATGGCTCTATCGCTTTCCGTGACGACCGTAAAAATAATCAGATAAAATAAAGGTTAACCACATGAGAGTCGGGCTGACAACGGTTCGCCGATACTCTCACGAGATGGGAGATATCGCGGCAAACCCGTGCACAGATTCGGGCAGCGCAACGTTAATGACTGCATCGCAGCAGCGGCAGCAGCCTTTTCGGCAGAATGAAGAACATTACTTAGATGAAAACGGCATTTCGATGACAACGATGAGAAAATAACCGGACGATAAAGGCACGCAACTGGCTGCAACTTTGGGTAATGGCGTGGCATAAACATAGGTTAAAAAACACGGTGCGCTCTGTATAGTGTATGACGACCTCGTTTGCCCTTTAACTATCTATGCTGGATCATCGGCACTCTAAACGCTGTTTCGCTTTAATTTACTGGAAGGGCCTAAATATTCACTCGGCGATTTGAACATGAATAAAACTAAACAGTTTGCACGATAACAATAAAATTTCTGGAAAAATATCGCCATCTTGAAAATTAAGCTGTAACTATTTTCATTCGAATTTCTAAAAAAAAAAAAAAAAAAAAAAAAAAAAAAAAAAAAAAAAAATCGTCAGAAACGAAACTAATTGCAAACAACGGGAAAATTCCCAACAATACCTGCCCAACACATTTCAGAATGTCAGGATGGTTGCCATGGCAACCAGAACTGGCAGCCAGGGATTTATGAAATAGAAAATAGACCAGGAAGTCACGAAATCCCACCAAATTCCATTAATAGAATTTTATCCCACTTCTCAAAAAGTTTAAAAAAAGATAAGTAAAAAGACTAACCAGTGTCGTAATAACTGAATAAAGAACAGACTTTAATAGGCTGGTGCGCTGATGCCATAGTACTAAGCGCACGACGAAGAGGGGAGAGCAGGACAGAGGAGAGGGCTAAGGATGGGTTATAGGGGGTGGGGCGATGGTCGTGGGAGGACGGGGAGGGGGTGGGAGTTATAACCAAGGTTTACCGTGATCTGCCAGAGGCGAGTTAAAGTCGCGCTGATGGTCTCGCTACCGTGTGTACACCCACGACATCCTTATGTAGGTTTGTGTGCGTGCGGGTGTGTATCAAAGGCAAACACGATGAGAAGACTGCGTACGATGATTTCATCTATTATGAATTAATAATAGACCGCACGTATGGGCTGCATTAACTGGTAATAAGGAAATTGTCACACACTTCTCGTGTTTACATACATGTGAGTGTGTGTGTGTGGTCAGACTTACCACGAATGGAGGTTCTTTACGAAACTGATATATTATTAGATTATATGAATATATATGAATATGTCAACTTCACAAAGACAATGGCATGCATTTGAAGGTGATCCCTTCTTCTGATATAAACCAACAACAAATTACACCAGACTCGATTGCCGCAAACTGGGTATTGTAACTTCGGCTCTCTTACTTTATATAAAAAGTAATGCTTCATCCCGTAACTTTAGTATATGATCAGCATTTTAGTAGCACCTGCAACTCACAAAAAATCCAATTATCTTTGTAGGATGCAATCGAACGAAATGTAGGGTATCATCGGAAATATCAATATATATGATCAGCTGATTGACAAAGACTAACTGAAACGACACACTATAATAATAATATAATAATAATAATATAATAATAATAATAATAATAATAATAATAATAATAATAATAATATATAAATAATAATAATAATAATAATAATAATAATAATAATAATAATAATAATGTAGGTAAAATCATTTGGAAATAAAAACATACGAGACGCTGTTTCAGTCAAGTAAAAATCGTTCATTCAAGTCACCGAGAAGCTTGCATAACTACAGCCCCCACCCCCACCCCAACCCCCACCCCCAACACGCTTGACCACTTTTAATGAGAGATAGAGAGAGAGAGAGAGAGAGAGAGAGAGAGAGAGAGAGAGAGAGATTTCTGAATGAAAAGCAGAAGCTGGTGCACAGATAGGGCCTAAACTATGTCAATCTGGAATCCAAGGTAGATTCGATCGCGCTTGGAATAGTCATACCTCTCAATCCTCTCCTCTGAGCTCGCTAGCTATGGTGTACCGTAAGTGAGCTCAACTATAAGAAGTTCCCACGCTTCCAATTGTTTTTATTTTATCGCGCCAATGCAGGAGGTATCCGGAACATACGTTGTACCTTTTACTGTCTTGCAGTGGAATGAAATCTAAGGTTTATCAAAATCAGCATTCCTTATTGTCACGTGCATATAACCTAGTCTTCAGTAAGGCAGTCTAGACTCTCTCTCTCTTTCTCTCTCTCTCCTCTTTTTTAGTGAGACCTTTGGCTAAAATGTGGGACGAGTAGCCATTGGACTTCTCTCATGAAAATGACAGCTTTTTTTTTTTATCAAGCATTAACTCTGAAGATAAATGCGCTACGTTAAAGGACGATTAATTTCATACTTACCATATACATCTACAGCTCGTCAAGCTGGTGGGTGGTAGACCGGGTGCGAGCCAAACTGTACTTTACAAACAATTAGCCATATATAAATACATAAATACGATAGATACCATATATATATATATATATATATATATATATATATATATATATATATATATATATATATATATATATATGCATCGAGCTACAAATGTCAAATGTCACGGTAATGTGATATGACTTATATTAATGGCTACGTGCTGTCAACACTAACGAGGTCGAGGTGGGTTAATGCTGGCTCCAAATCAGCGAATACCTGAGCGCGAAAGGTATTTGAGGGTGAGAGACGGCATTAATTTATAGCCTCTTGCGGTGGTGGAGTGGGTAAAAGCTTCACTGACGTTCCTGGATTTGTATGGTGTCCTGGGTTCGCGCCTGGGCGCCACCAATTCTATTATCGCCTAATAAAATTCCCCTTCGGTTAAGCATATATGAAAATATATTAATTCCGAGGTAGAGTGAATTAGATATTAAAGGACATTTGTAGCTCGATGTATGTATATGAATCACGGTAATGTGATATGACTTGTATATATATATATATATATATATATATATATATATATATATATATATAATATATATATATATATATATAAATTTCTCTTAAAGCGGTTAGTTTCAGACAGCGTTAAGCTTCCAGTTCTCAGCTTCTTCGAAATGAGGTCAACAGTACTAGGTCCAACACCCCACTTTGGCTACAACTCACTATGGTCGAGTAACGACAGATAAATAATTTTGTCCTTAAGTCCTCTGACGCGCAATGGGTTTCAAGGGATCGCGCCTAAAGTAGAATGCTGAAGTTACGAATCGAGCCCGTCCCTAGTCTCTGTTAAAGCTAATGTCCTAACCAGTGAACTACGAGGAACACAGTGCGTGTGTTTACTGCAACTACTATGGTCATCGACGCTTAAGTCACTTATTTACATGAGGCTTTTGAGAGAGTAACGTGAAACAAAAATATTAAATGGAATCATAGGTTTGACTAGAGCTTTATCTCCCAAGCAATAACAAGGAAATATCCTTGTTCATTTGAGACGTTTCAAAACCCAAGGTTTCAGTTTCAAACTAAAATGACTAAAACAATAAAATTAACATTAAAAGCGCTGAAAGACAAATATAAGATATAATACACTATAAATAACTAGCAATAGCAGAACCAACCATACAGAGAAACAAAGGACAAATCAAAAGTACCTAACAACCCCGAAATGACAAAAGGCAACGGCTCACGTCAGGTAGAAAGTTGTCGAGAGAGACTGCTCAACTGATAAGCAAGTTGTTTAATAAGCAAAGATGCCAGGATTGTCAGTAGTTTGCCATTTGGTCCCCGTCCCAATATTCACAGTCTTTGTATTGTGTATTATGCTTAGATTTATTGGAGTGTTGCCTGATGCTGGAAAATTCAGGATAAGCAAGTTTGCTGCTGCCAGTACGGTAGCTAACACGTTTGTGACAATCAATTCTGACCCTTAGTAACCTTGTACACAACACATGCGGTCATTAAAGGGTCAATTTGATATTTGAATTTAAACAAACTATTCAGAGTAAGGGGATTTGTCGGGATGATATTAAATTTAATCGCTGGTATATAACTGAATATGTTTTCATAGCACATCGTAAAAAATTTATCATGAATTAAAGGTACATTTGCATAAAACAGGCGCTTAGGCACAGTAGGTAAGGAGACTTTTGGAAGAAAAACCTTGGTTTAAAAACATATCTGTGAAAAAGGACTGTTGAAAAAAAAATACTTTTAAATATTTATGTAAAAAGTGGATTGTTTTCGTGGAAAACTTCCAACTTGAAGTCAATGAGAAGGCACAATAAAGTAATGTAAATGGGGAGTTTAATTTAAAAACACAAAAGCCCTGACTATATACATTTGAACATAATCCTGTAAAGGTTTTCTTCCTGTAAACTCAAGTGTTAGAACGATCACACTGTCTTAAGACTAGGTAAAAGAAAAGAAAAAAAAAACTTCATAACCTTCCCTAGGTTTCAGTCTTACGAACAGTATGGTTAGTTCCTCTTTATTTGTCCTTCCTTTCTCTCGTGATGGTTGCTTCTGCTACAGCTAGTTGTAATTTAGTTATTTATCATGTATTATATCCTATATTTGTATTTTAGCTCGTATAATGTTGGTTTTATTGTTTTTTTTTCTTTTAGCTTGAAAATGAAACCCTTGGTTTTGAAACGTCGCAAAATAAATGTATTATAAGGACTACCTGAGATGTATTTCCTCCTTTAACCGTCTTCTATAGGTTAAGTTACCCAACTGCCATATCTTAAACATTATGTGTATATATATATATATATATATATATATATATATATATATATATATATATATATTATACACGGAGAATCGTAAGAACTCTACTGCCTAGCATGTGTGTGTGTGTGTGTATATATATATATATATATATATATATATATATATATATATTATAAACAAGGAGAATCGTAAGAACTCTACTGCCTAGCATATTGACGTGGATGAAGAATCAACATACAATTTTACCGCTTACATTTTTATTATTGAGAGGATGCAGACATTTGATATTACGACGACCACACAATCATATTTACCTCTATGCCAAGTTAACCCGTCTTATACCAGCTCTGCAGTCAAGGAAATAACTTAAAATAATTTTCCACGAAGCTCTTCTAACATCACTAATGCTGCAGACGTCAGCCTAATTCCAATCTCACACGTTTCTGTCAGACGAGTTTCCTCACGCATAAGCAATAGTACCATATGTCTAACCGTCGTCGTTTACATACATTTTGCTAACATAACTGTACTTATATGTATTCAAGATGGCTGAGTATCTCATTATGAAGTATTACCTGTCTTCATGCACTAGAAACAAATTGGAACACTTTTAACTACTGTGTTCCCCTAGAACTAACCAGCTTGCCTTGTGTAGCACATTTAATTTGTTTAATAAGTTCAAGGCGAATCTAGATCAATCTTCTTTATGCTGTGCATGGCAGGTAATTTTCTTATAAGCATTTGGTCAAATACCACCTAAAAGCACTGTCTGTATGTTATCCTTTGCATACTAACATATACGTAGGCCTAGGAGCTAGGTATACCCTTAAGCAAACAATATTGTAAAAATGAATACAGAGAAGCGACCTAAAATGTATTTACACAACTGGGATGCTTGCACAGTAAATGCTACAACGCTTCCCGTACCAAAACCTACTATGGGTTTCACAGACAGTGCAAGCACGTTTTTTGGCAATAACTTTGTAACGAACACTCGTATCAGTACGAGATTTTGCTATAGTGTATTACACCCAGTGCCTTACTTTACGAGTATCATAAATCACTAATTGTAAAGAATAAAGACACTTGTCCCTGTACCAAGAGGCAAAAACTCGATTAGACAGAAAGGGTTACGAACACAACAGTAAAGAGCTCCGCCTACCCTCTCCCCCCACCCCCACCACCAGCCCCCTCCGTCCTCCTTCACCTTCCCTTCTCTCTTTCTGAAAGTTGCTTCAGTTTAAACTTATTTTGTAATTTTTTCTATCTATCTATCCATCTATCTAATAATTTACAATGTTGTATACATCTAACGATCTAGTCGGTTGTTAGCTGCCAGTTGACTGATTTATTTATGCATTGATCCGCTCATCTCTCTCTCTGTGGTAGACGTACCTACTGTAAATAGCTATCAGAGTGAGAGATATTTGAATGTATGGTGGAGTAGTAAAACGATAGACACTATGATTTATGGTAAAGCGACTTAACGTTATACTTGTGGTTGGTTACCTTCTTCGTAATCCCCACTTGGACTCAGGGTATCACAATAGAGCACTTGTATTACGAAGGTGAAGAAGATATGGCCACCACGGAAGTTAACTGTCGACATGGTTACAGAAATGCGTTTGTCACGCAACTTTTCAACTTTTTTAGGGATGAGAAAGCCGCTTATTGCCTTCGATTGGTTTGAATAGGTAACTGGTTATAGTTACTCTGTGTTACAAATAAAAATTGAGTCTTTCTACCGGACATTCATTAGAGTTATAGCCTTGATTATACCGATGCACAAAAATATATACAAATCTGCATTATATAATATATATATATATATAATATATATCTATATATATAGATATAATATACCCAAAATAAACATTCGTGACGTAAAATTATGTGCATCGGTATAATCAAGGCTGTAACTCTAACGAATGTCCGGTAGAAAGACTCAATTTTTATTTGTAACACAGAGTAACTATAACCAGTTACCTATTCAAACCAACCTGAAAAGTTGCGTGACAAACGCATTTCTGCAACCATGCCGATATTTAACTTCCGTGGTGCCCCATATCTTCTTCACCTTCGTAATACAAGCACTATATTGCTGATACCCTGAGTCCAAATGAGGATTACGAAGAAGGTAACCAACCACAAGTATAACGTTAAGTCGCTTTACCATCAAGCATAGTGTCTATCGTTTTACTACTCCACCATACATTCAGATATCTCTCACTCTAATAACTATTTACAGTAGGTACCTCTACCACAGAGAGAGAGAGATGAGCGGATCAATGCATAAATAAATCAGTCAACTGCAGCTAACAACCGACTGGATCGTTAGATATACAACATTGTATATTATTAGATAGACAGATATAGAAAAAATTACAAAATAAGTTTAAACTGAAGCAACTTTCAGAGAGAGAGAAAAGGGAATTCCCAGTGAAGGAAGGAAGACGGTGGTAGTGAAGGTGGGGGGAGAGGGTAGGCGGAGCTCTTTACTGTTGTGTTCGTAACCCTTTCTGGCTAATCGAGTTTTTGCCTCTTGGTACAGGGACAAGTGTCTTTATTCTTTACAATTAGTGCTTCATTATACTCTTATAAATTACGCCACTGGGTGTAATACACTATAGCAAAATCTCGTACTGATACGAGGGTTCATTATAGACTTATTGCCAAAAAACGTGCTTGCACTGTCTATGAAACCCATAGTAAACCGAGTGCGTGGCGAGAGATCTGATCTCTGAAGTAATGAACTGCACAGGGGAATACGTCTAGACTTCGTGACCATCAAAATATACGAAATATTTCCGAAGGAATGCAACTCTCTCTCTCTCTCTCTCTCTCTCTCTCTCTCTCTCTCTCTCTCTCAGAATAAGATTTAAGGTAACCACGGTAAATTATTGTAAGATGGGATAACAATTGCATTAACCTTAAAAGAATATTCTTTCCTAATAAAGGAAAATTGCAAAATTTAACACAAAATCTCTAATTACGCTTATTTACTAGTTCCACATAGGTCTATTACCACAATCACAAAACAATAAAAACAATACCCAGAGCGTAAAAGGAGCAATTTTCTAAATGAAATGCGGAGGTCTATGCCGCAGACTCTAGACAACTAATTTTGATCATTATTTTCGAGTTTCTGCAAATCTAAAATGAGCACCGAACGTGTAAAATTGCAACTAAAAATTATACTAAATATACATTGGTTTCTAGGTAGCAAGATCACACAAAAACAAATTAATTACTGTAAATTTTCATTGCATTATAAGTATTATTTACTAAAGCCAATACACTCACGAAGCATACAAAATCACACAACTTCCGTCTCGTAATACAAAAAGTATTTAAGGCCTGTGACTTCACATCACAGAGAATGCGGCTTGCTTGTTAAACTTGTCTGTCCGAAATTGATCAAGATTACTCATTTGACAACACTACGTCTTTTGAAACCTGGTCCTTATTTGACACTAACGTCACACCATCCAAAACAATGCCCACGCTTTCACATCCTAAAGCCAGCGTACAATAACTGATTATTCAATGAAATCTAAAACAGACACAATTAACAAATGACAAATTTTAATAGTTTACTTCCGCAACTATGTATTCATACATATTAAGATATCTGTGCTCTTATATCACAAAGACGTAACATAGCACCTGTTGCCACCACTGCTAGCGTTATCACTTGGACTGACGCATGGCATACTAATGAACACGCATTTACACCAAACAACCCAAACCCAAATGCTTCTTGCCCCTTATCACCGACAACCTTAAGGTATATAATGGTGGTCCCTTGTATGTCGGATATTAGACTATTGCGATTATCTAAATCATGTGGGCTCCTTAACATGTAGAATCTGACCTCGTCATTACGCATTGGGTCATAAAAGTACCAGTAGTTTGCACTTGTTAAGGTTATACCAACGATAAATAATATGAACCAGTGTCAACAGTCTCTCTCTCTCTTTAACATAAACAGACAATGCCAACTTCAGACCTACTGGCAGGAGCAAGTTCGTGGGTCGTTTGATTTTTTACATTGAGTAATTAACCGACAATCGTAGACTATATAACAACTTAATCTAGACTACCCTGGCCTATAGTGCCTTTCATGACCTAGAAAACTATATCATAACCTGCATTACCCTAGGCCTATAGTGCCCTCCATGACCTATAAAACTATATCATAGCAACCTACACTACCCTAGGTCTATAGTGCCCTCCATGTCCTATAAAACTATCATAAACTACACTATCCTAAACCTATAGTTCCCTCCAAGACCTATAATTATAACTGTATCACAACCTACACTACCCTAGGCCTATAGAGCCCTCCATGACCTACAAAATCATATAACAACCTACACTATCCTAGGCCTAGGGAGCCCTCCATGACCTAGAAAACTATATCATAACCTACCCTAACCTAGGCCTATAGTGCCCTCCATGACCTATAAAACTACGTATATTATAAACTACACAACCCACAGGCCTACAATGCCCTCCATGTCCTAGCTATAGGCGTAAACAGAGCCACTGTACATTTTATGATAAAAATGCACCAGTAACAGATTATCAGGTTTTACGGATAGATACAATATATAGAATTTAGGCCACAGGCCAAGCGCCGGGACTTATGAGGTCATCCAGCGCTGAATCATTAATTAACAGTCTGGTGGAGTGAAAGGTGTAACAGGAGGAAAAACCTTCGCAGTTGCACTATGAAAAAATCGTTAGAGTGGAAAGTCAGATGGAAGAGAAAATATGAAGGTACAATCAAAGAAAATGAAAGAGGTAGCAGCTAGGGGCCGAAGGGAAGCTGCAAAGACCCTTGAGTATTGCCTACAGTGCACCACGTGAGGCACACTGACGGCGCTACCACCCTACGGGAGCAGGTTTTAACGAGAAACGGACGTGAGTGTGAGCGTGAGAAGTTGCACCCCCAACATCCATGCCTTATTCGACGTGATTTCGTCAAACTCTTTGGCTAATAATTATATCAAACTACCGTAGAAACTAAATACAGAGAGCAAAACGTTTAAAAGAAACACAAGAGGCCAACTGTGAACACTTACAAGTGAGAACGTGGCCGCCATATTTGAAAACTAGGCCTAGGCCTACTTTTGAGTCGGGGAAGCACGACAATAAGACATGTACGAAGGTAATTGAGAAATATTCAGCGAAAATAACCCACTGATTAATTAATGTGCTGCTTCACAACCCTGCAAGGAAATTGCTAAAAGTTACAAAAACTGTAAGTGATAAAACAAGCCATACCTATATGGTGGAACGAAGCCGTCCTGAATCCCCCTTCAATTCCCGGCCGTTAATCATGTACCTCAATCACCTTCGATTATTATCACTGACAAACATCCTCAAGGTCCTCGTCGTTACTGCAGACGTTACGTTCAACATTTCTCATATTCGGCGCGAAACCAACGAGCTCCCGTCACTAACCAGAAGACGACAAAAATCCGACGACCTCACCGAGCACTAATGCACACTATACTGGTTCAAAAATTCAAAATTGCCGAGATGCGCATCAGCCCCGTGACGTCACACATTAGAGACTATGGTTTGTTTAATTGTTTTATTTCATTCATGGAGGATATTTGGCAGTGATAATAATCGAAGGTGATTGAGGTACATGATTAACGGCCGGGAATTGGAGGGGGATTCAGGACGGCTTCGTCCCACCATATAGGTATGGCTTGTTTTTATCACTTACAGTTGTTGTAACTTTTAGCAATTTCCTTGCAGGGTTGTGAAGCAGCACATTAATTGATCAGTGGGTTATTTTCGCTGAATATTTCTCAATTACTTTCGTACATGTCTTATTGTCGTGCTTCTCCGACTCAAAAGTAGGCCCAGGCCTAGTTTTCAAATATGGCGGCCACGTTCTCACATTACACAGTTGGCCTCTTGTGTTTCTTTTAAACGTTTTGCTCTCTGTATTTAGTTTCTACGGTAGTTTGATATAATTATTAGCCAAAGAGTTGGACGAAATAAGTGCAGACCACAAGAAGTAGCGTTCTTGCTTTCAAAGTACAATATATTTCTAAATGACGTTGCATGCCCCAAGTAGCAAAGGGGGCAAAAGGAACTTGACGCATGATACTCATTTGAACTGCTGACTTATTTGCGCGGGAATATGTGCTCCTTTAATTGGTTATGGATCACAGATAATAAATAAAATGTTTATGAATTAAATGATATTCAAACGCGACAAGAATAACATTATCCAAGAGCTGTGTGATGAAAAGACCATGCTTCATTCGCTAATAATTTCAAAACAAAATCAAGACAAAAGACCTCTCGAGTTAATCCGCAATTACCGCAATTGAAAGTGCAAGTGTCCAGGTTGGGATTTCAAAACTGCCAATTACTGGAGTTTGGTAATCAATCTTTTGAGTGGCCAGGAAATCACTACAAGTTGCCGTATTTCAAAGATTACGATACTTTTCAAGAGGTGAGGGACCGGTTGACTGTAACATTTTTTTATGATGTGAAGAGACATTCCTTCTTTTAGTTTAAGAGTTAATATTTTTTATAAGGAGCCTACATACACATATGCACATACGTCTATCGATACACGTATACCTGAATTATAACATTGCGGTTATTTGATCAACAAACCATACATACATCATATATATATAATATATATATATAATATATAACATACTACATACCTAACATATACCCATGCCATAACCGTAATTTGGTTTGATTGTCGATACAAATAAAGCAGTCAGTGTTACGCTGACTCTCTGACTGCTGGAACAACAATAAACCCAGTCTTCACTATACATTCACAATACCAACGCGTCATTTACCTGCACAAGAAAGCTCATCAGCAGCACGTCTAAACCATCTTACACGCGATATTTAAAATATCCTCTTAAGAATCATTAGGATTCGTGGATATCACTGTTCTATCCTAAAGTTTGTGTCCCCTTCCAAGCACTTTCGAATTAAGAGTATACTTTCGTCCTCCATTCTTTTCACTTGACCAAACTTAACTCAAAACATTCATACACATACAATCATATATATATATATATATATATATATATATATATATATATATATGTGTGTGTGTGTGTGTGTGTGTGTGTGTGTGTGTGTGTGTGTGTGTGTGTGTGTGAAATCTATGCATTCAGAAAATAATGACTATCTTTCCCTCGTCACAACGAAAGTGATTAGCAACTAAAAACTGGTTTTTTTAAACATCATATTTATTGAGAATTATCAGTTCGCCGTGGTTGTTACAGCGCCGATGAAACGAGAAATTTATAGCATGGCTGATTACAAACTCATAAAATAAAAACTCTCTGATATGATAAGGGTACTTATTAATGCTCCCACACCATTTCACATGGTATTACGAGGAAATGGTACTAAGATTGGCTCGATTACAGAATACTCATCTGCTCCTATAAAAGTTCAATGTGGTTGCTAAACAACATAATGCGAACAGTCAGCAATCATAGTAACACTAATAAAAATGGACTAGAGATAACAATAACCGCCCAAACCAAGACGATGACAGAACAGAGTACAACAAACCACTAGTAGCGCCGTTACGGCCCAGCAGTGTTAAGGCACATATTCAAGAGGATGCCACCTTAACCAATCCAGTCCATCTGCTCTTTTCCAGTGCAACTTTAAAAAAAAAAAATAAGGTCTTTAAATCCAGTTCTCGAGTTCTTTTTTCTTGTTCTTTCTCTTACTTTTATTAAAGTGAAGTAGCTTTGTGCCATACATAAAGAGATTGGATGTTTTCATCCCGAATATAGCTTTTTTCAGGTTTATGGTACTATTTCCTTTCCCCAGTTAACTTAGACGATGGTTCTCGGACTACAGGGAGATATAGTACTTCAGTCTCCCGACCCTCTGCTGAACCCAAGACAAATGAGAGAGAGAGAGAGAGAGAGAGAGAGAGAGAGAGAGAGAGAGAGAGAGAGAGAGATCCATGACCAGTATGACGATAACGTATTTAGGTTCTGAATCCAATAGTACTAATTAATTAGCTCCCGTTTAGAAACACGTCATTTAAGATAAATCAACAGATTATGTTCTTCATACATAGTACACAAACAAACTATATATATATATATATATATATATATATATATATCTATATATATATATAATGATATATAACAACCCACACGTCTGAAGGTACGTATAGTAGTTCACAGGAAATTATGTGACTGACAGAGAGGTAAACAACTGTGATAGCCAACACTGAATAAGAAACGTTAAACAACAATATATTAAAAAAAACACACACACACACAAACGCGGGAGCAGACTTAACCTGGTAAAGCATTAGTCACATTTTCGTTTACATGGGGCTAAAATGATTATTAGCAGTACGAGCGTTCTCTCTCTCTCTCTCTCTCTCTCTCTCTCTCTCTCTCTCTCTCTCTCTCTCTCTCTCTCTCTTACGAAAGACAGTTTGATGTTGAAAAGACGAATACCACCACCTGTAAATATTATTCGAACAGAGAACACATTCATGTTATGAAACGAGCTCAGAATGCCGCCATGTTGTGGAGCAGGCTTCTACAGAATTGCATACCAGTGCCGGTACGTGAAACAAAAGACGGTGTATGGCCAAAAACAAAAATTATGCTAAAAAGTCATAAAGACACGTTCATAATCTACGTAGGCTCCTGTGATCTCACATTCAAGAGGAAGGAATTATGAAATTGGGACGCTATAGTTTCTCGCTCCTCCTAAGCGTCCGGTGCCCGGGCAGCCTAAAGAGATGCTCTAATGCGCTGCTCGATAATATGCGACTAAATTAATCATGACCTGTTTACACGCACTGCACAAACATTCATCACATCCCGTTTTAAGCTGTCAACAAAGATACTTCGCTCAACTGACGAATCAAACTGTTTTATGAGACTATAAAATCTATTCAGTTGACCGGATCAACATGGTGACTGGTTACCAAGTCGCAGGACAAAAATTCACATTAATTTATGGTGACAGAGGGAAATTCACAATATTTCTTGGGGATCTTTTATGTATTATATGTTTTTTTTTTCTTTTTTTTTATTTATTATTTTTTTTTTTTACGTTGCATGGAACCAGTGGTTATTCAGCAATGGTTACCAACGGCTTCCGCGTGATCCGACCACGTCGAGGGTGAACTTCTATCACCAGAAACACACATCTCTGACGCTCGTGGAATGCCCGAGAATAGAACTCGCGTGGCAGCGAGGTGGAATACCAAGACCAAACCGACCACGCCACTGAGGCGCTGGGGTCCTTTATGATATTCGCAGTCTCTCGCGTAAGTTTTTACGGTGGTAGCACTAAATATGCCGCAAATGTGGGTATATACATACCGGGTTAAAACCCTTGGAGGTCATCACTAACTAGGAAAGATGAATGAAAAAAAAAATTTCTCATTTTTGTTTTTTTTTACCTGGACTCCATCGCATATGTGGTTTCATGTGGCTATGCCCCCCCCCCCTCCCCCCCCCCCCAACTCATGCATTGGGTGTTTGAGACAATGAAAAAAGGGGGGGAATTTGAGAGGTTGAACAGCAAGATTGAGAGATTGAGGAATGTGTATGTACTTCTCCGCCCTGAATGCAACCATCCACAGTCAACTAACGACCTAGTTCACAATTCATACACCAGGAAATTTTACTGGACGTGAGCGTTTTACTATTATATATATATTATATATATATATATATATATATATATTTATATATATAATATATATTATATATATATATATATGTGTGTGTGTGTGTGTGTGTGTGTGTGTTATACCTGTGTGTTAGAGTTCCAGTGGTGAGGATGAACTTGTCAACTTATAACTCCCCCTTGAGTGTAAGTTAGTCCCGAGAGGTATTGTGAACTTAATATTTTTGAGCATAATAGATGCTACGGTGTATGTAAACAACCATATATATATATATATATATTATACTATATATATATATATATATATAATATATATATTATATATATATATGATTATATATATATTACACATGCAACACTATCTTGTAAAACAAAATATCGTAAACTAGCCTACGTAGGCGAAAAACGGAACACGGTCTACTTCATCACAAGTAAAATGGCCTCTGCTTTTGTTTTTCGTAAAAACAGATATGAAAAAATATGAAAAAAACCTTCCCTGTTAATACCTGCCTGGTGCTGAAAAGCAATGAACTATAGTAGATTCACATCAACCGTGCATTTGATGCCTTGGCCAGTCCCTTACGACGCTCCTGATTGGCTGTTGATAAGCCAATCACAGGGTTGGAAAGTTGGAGACTCTCATTCTCTCTCGAAGATCCACAGAGGCAGGATGTATATTCCACCTCTCCTGAGGAATACGTCTTTCAGGAGGTGAAACATACATCCTGCCTATGTGAACTCTCTCGATAGACTGAGAGTTTCCAGCCCTGTGATTGGTTTATCAACAGCCAATCAGGAGCGTCGTAAGGGACTGGTCCAGACATCAAATGCACGGATGATGTGAATTTACTATAGTATATACTAGCTACTACTTTCAGAAACGCTGGAGTCTTCCTTTTTCTGTGGGGAATTGGACTGCGGTATAAAATTTAAGCCAAAGCGCTGGGACCTACGAGGTTAATCAGCGGTAAAAACAATGATGGAATAATTGTTAAGAGGGAGTGGAAAGTAAGATGGAAAGAAAACGAATATGAAACGGATAAGGTACAGTAAAAAAACGGAATGAAAAGGGTTGCAGCTCCGCGAAGGGACGCTGCAAAGACACTTATTAAGTAATGCCTACAGTGCACCACGTGAGGTAAACTGACAGCACTATCAAAATACGGGGCTGTGATTGCGAAAATGATCTCCAGAAACAATAGCTTTCACGTAAAAAAAAAAAAAATCGTCATACATACAGTTATGTCTATGCAAAAAGATTAACCAGCATTTTATGAGCTAATGTGCTTTGGCATGTGGGGGGTGTTTGCCTGGGACGCATACTGCATGGGTATCTAAAGCGGGCACGCGATTGCAGTACTGTCGTGTTTTCGGTTACAATTTATTAGGTTACTTATTTTTCTTATTTCATCCAGTAAAAACAAAAAAAAATGTACACTCGACCCCGGGCTCCTTTTTAATTCTACCCTCTCTCTCTCTCTCTCTCTCTCTCTCTCAGCATATCGTACTATATAGCAGTGGCAAATGCTCTCGTTGGCTATTCTCTCTCTCTCTCATCAATCTTAATTGTGTCGGAGTAAACAATCATTTATTTCCCTTTAAACACACTCTCTCTCTCTATCTCTCTCTTCTCTCTCTCTCTCTCTCTCTCTTTCAGCGTAGCTACATATTTTTTACAGTGTTCAGTCTCAAGGAAGATTGAATTCGGTATTTTGATGGGGGATATCTTACAAAAGCTATGATGGATGGCGCGATGGACTAGACGCGTTCCCATCACGCCCTTTGTTCTTTTTGATTGGCTGGACGACGCTGGAGACCGAACGACGAGAAGTGGATGAGGGGGAAGCGGCTAATGAGTGTCCTTTAAGTCTGGTCCCATACAAGGTCGGTGGCGTGTATGTATGTATGTATGTATGTATACTATACACACACACACACACACACACACACATACATATATATATATATATATATATATATATATGTATATATATATATACTCCCCATACGTATATATACGCACATGCATATACAACCTTTGCTCTTTCCGTGACTGTAGATTTGTAGATTTTCCTGAACACAAATAAATCTAGTGTCATTATCGAAATTAAAGGCTACATTGAATTGAATATAGATTTTAGGCAAAAGGCCAAGCACTGGGACCTTTGCGGACATTCAACGCTGAAACGGAAATTGACAGTAAAAGGTTTGAAAGGTGTAACGAGGGGAATACCTCGCAGTTGCACTATGAAACAACTGTTACGAGAGCATGGAAAGTAAGATGGAAGAGAATATGAAAGGAGGTACAGTAAAAGGAATGAAAGGGGTTGCAGTTAGGAGTCGAAGGCACGCTGCAAAGACCCTTAAGTAATGCCTACAGTGCACCGCATGAGGTGCATTGATCGGCACTACCCCCAAAACTGGGCTGCAATTTAAGCGTCCTTTGCACTTGGAGTGGGAGTCAGTTTTCACTCATTTCAACGGCCAATGGAAAAGATCACTGAATCAAAAGGAAAATAAATAAAAATTAAATATTCTGTTAAAATACAGATTCAATAGAAATATAACGATTTTCACCTTAACTTAGGCCTAACATTTTTTTTACCTGTTGTGCCATTTACGCAGGTTTATTTTTTTTATAGACTTTATCTATACTGAGCGCTAATTTGTAGGATAGTAGTACATTAGACAGCAGACTCCTGTGAACATAGTGGGAATCCCAATTTTCTCTTAAATGAAACATATATCTTCTCACCGTGAATCCAAGAGTCTTCCAAAATGAATTTGGGATATGGTGGCCATGTTGCTTTTAATGCTGATGTCTGTAAGCATAACAAGAGACAGGCCTCATCAGGACAATAAATTTTTGAGCTGGAAAAAAAAGCAAGCAAAAGCAAAGCTTTATCTCTAAGGATAGGAGGACTGGAATGCTTCCAATTTCTGGACCAGTCGACACGCATAATAGAATTTAGGTCAAAGGCCAGGCGCTGGGACCTACGAGGCCATTCAGGTGTAACAGGAGGAAAACCTCAAAGCAGTTGCACTATGAAACAACTGTCAGAGAGGGTGGAAAGTCAGGGGGAAGAAAAAATACGAACGGAGGTACAGTAAGAGGAATGAAAGGGATGCTGCAAAGACCCCTCAATAATGCCTACAGTGCACCACGTGAGGTGCACTAACAACGCTACCCCCTTGCAGGAACACTCGAACCTTTCAAAAGTTACAGAAACATCAAGTAGATGACCGACTTCCACTGAGTGGATTTTCGAGACAAGGCAGCCTGACAGGTGCCACGCGGAAGGAAGGACGCTCTCCTAAGCTCAATTGGACAGAAAAGAGACAAAGGGCGCACCTTGCGACAGAGGGACAACGGCCCCACCTACAGGAGAGGGTGTGTGTGTGTGTGTGTACTCAGTTCTGCATGAGATCGAGTGATTGCAGACTATCTGACGACACGCAACCTGTGTCACTAATGCACAGAGAGAGAGAGACGAGAGAGAGAGAGAGAGAGAGAGAGAGAGAGAAACATGAGTATATCCATGGACGATCACCTGTCATGAAATTAGCTGTTTTGTGGGGAAAGTGCGTCTAATAATTCATTAAGCCCCACCCCAAATAAATAAATAAATAAAACACCAAAACTAACCCGCAACCATAGGCCTATTTGTTCTCTTTTGGCTAAGACCGATAAGAATGG
>NC_061104.1:43003159-43015659 GCF_015104395.2 Macrobrachium nipponense
CCTCCTTTCGTGTTCTCTTTCTTCCATCTTGCTGTCCACCTTCTCCAAACCTTGATTCATAGTGCAACTGCTTCGAGGTTTTCTTCCTGTAACACCTTTCAAACCTTTTACCGTCAATTTCAGTTTCAGTTCAATTCAATTCTTACGAGAGAGAGAGATTCAACGAAGGTCGTTCAGGCTAAAATAATAACGAACAACGGTGACTAACGACAGCGTTAGCTCTTGAAGTGACCGAGTCACTCATTCACTCAGGCTCCTGTTCGGTCAAAGTTGTCAAAATGGAAACTTTCCCATCTGTATAAAAATTTTGAACGCATCGACTTCTCCCAGACAATAGGCGTTTTCTAAGTACGATAGTCTAGCTTATCCTTTTAGTTTTCTGTAACAGGAAGCTCTGGATATGGTTATATGTCTGTCCGTCCGCACTTTTCTTCCTATCCGTCCGCACCATTCCTGTTCGTCCGCAGTTTTCCTGTCCGTCCGCACCTTTCCTGTCCGTCCGCACTTTTCCTGTCCGTCCGCACCTTTCCTGTCCGTCCGCACTTTTCCTGTCCGTCCGCACTTTTCCTGTCCGTCCGCACCTTTCCTGTCCGTCCGCACTTTTCCTGTCCGTCCGCACTTTTCCTGTCCGTCCGCACCTTTCCTGTCCGTCCGCAGTTTTCCTGTCCGTCCGCACTTTTCCTGTCTGCTCCCAGATCTTAAAAACCACTGAGGCTAGAGGGCTGCAAATTAGTATGTTGATCATCTACCCTCAAATCATCAAACTCACAATTGTAGCCCTCTAACCTCAGTACCTTTTATTTTATTTGACGTTAAAGTTAGCCATGATCGCGTATTGCACCGATGTAGGCGCCAACAACACAGGCCACCACCAGGCCGTGGCTGAAAGTTTAATGGGCCGCAGCTGAGAGTTTCATACATTATTATACGCTTTACAGAAAACTAGAGTTCGCCGTGGATACCGGCGCCCTTTTTTAATTGTTCTTTGTCACGCAGACTTGACTTACTCAGTGTTGAAAAGTTAAAAGAAAAAAAAAATAGAAGAGGAGCTGAACATCTGTTTTAAATGTCCTCATGACTCAAGAAACTGCAAGCAATATATTTAAGACTGCGGTTTTCCTCAAGCTTAAGAAACCAATGGGAGCATGATTTGAAAATTGATTCCCTAAAGGTTTAGAAGATAGAGCGATTAAAAAAAAAAAACCTGAAGGTTCTCTGAACTACCTATAAAAATTAGTAACACTAGCAAACATCTGGATACAGAAATTATGTATGAAAAGTTGTAACGTAACTAAGTCTACGGGCATAACCAACCTCGTTTCACGGGCAGAACCCGCTCCGTTTTAGGGAATCCCCTTCGAAGGGGGTGGGGAGGTAGGATAAAAACCCCATTATAAACCATCTTAGGAGTCCCCACTATAACCCTGCCAAGTTTCATGCTCATCGGACCAGCCGTTTGGCCATGATTGAATGACAGACGGACGGACAGACATTACGCCCATTATCGTAATATTTAAAAGAAAATGTCCCCTTCAGATGTCGGGTCTTCCTTTCCAGATGCCCAGCGTCCTGGCAATCCCAATTAAAGAATTGCAGGGGAGAGAGCCGAGCCTGTCGTGTAGTAACATTTCGAAATGCGAGGTTCCCACTCGGCGGATCGAGCATTCGTGCTGTCGCATAAAAACACAAGACAAAGGTTTTTTTTTTTAATATCACAGAAACCACACGCTCTCTGAGTCAGGACGTTTCACTTCACAGGAAAATGAAATAAAACAATTCAAAGACATGGGTGTTTTGAAGTATACCTACCCTTTGAGACACGATCATCACACGCCAGTCCTCTCTCTGATCAGAGTTTTCACAGTCCACTGATCAGAGTTTTCGATTGCCAAGTGCTGATCGTCTGACATTGTTAGAGTAACTGTCAAAATTGCCAAAGTACGTTCGCATCCAATCCGCTTTGTTGATTCTCGCATCTCTCAAACAAAGGTCATGAAGCAGTTATTCCTGTCGGATTCAGGCACAGAGCCAAAGCAGATTTTTTTAAAATTCGAGTTGACGCCATCTGTTACCTGGCGCGTGTCTGTCTTACTTGATTTATTTCGCTCTCGATGAACGCTGGTAAATTGTCGAAGAGGCGGCTCGAACCCATCTTTGTCAATGCTTATGTCAGTGCTTTGCGGACAAAGCTTACAGTCTGCCATATTTCTAACTTTCAAACACTTCCATGCAAATTAGTTCTGAGTACAAGTCTCTTAGCAAGACTTAGCAAGTAGCTCCCAAGTGCAGCTATAAGAACAGATGGAGCATTACAAATCAAATACGAGAAAATGATAATAATAATAATAATGAAACATACGACGTTGTTTTCAGTTAAGACCCCGAATCTAACGATATGACATCCTTAAGCAAACTTGTAGTTACCATGACGTGGAACCCTGATCATTCAGAGAGAATAAAATTTTGTAAGAAGGTTTACGTAGATGAACGTGTTAATGCGTTATAGGTCTATATATATATATATATATATATATATATATATATATATATATATATATATATATATATATATATATACAGAGAGAGAGAGAGAGAGAGAGAGAGAGAGAGAGAGATTTCAGATGTCAAGAGACACATCGGGGCGGAAGTTCATGTCGTCAAGGTCATGGGAGACACGGATCATTGACGAAAGAAGAAGAAGAAGAAGAAATACTCAGGTCATGAAGTGTATAACGATGAATCTGTGAAACCTCCGCATCCATGACGGTGATGTTGGTGCGTGCTGGCGACGAGGCAGACGTACGAAAAAGAACACGACGTCATAACACAGAGTCGAGGCATTACTTGGGGCTCACTGCAGCGTCCCTTAAACCCATAGCTGCCACCCATCTCATTCATTCCTTTTATTGCTCCTCCGTTCATATTCTCTCTCGTCCATCTTACTGTCCACACTCTCCTATCGATTGTCTCATAGTGCAATTGGGGGATTTTCCTCCTGTTACACCTTTCAAACCTCTCTACTACTCTCAGTGTCCCCAGCAGCGCTGAATGACCTCATAGGTCCCAGCGCTTGCTCTTTGGCCTAAACTCTATATTTCATTTCCATTCCATTCCATAACGCAAAGTCGTTTACGAATATATATATATATATATATATATATATATATATATATATATATATATATATATATATATATATATATATACATATATATATATATATATATATATATATATATATATATATGATGGATATATATATATATATATATATATATATATATATATATATATATATATATGTGTGTGTGTGTGTGTGTGTGTGTGTGTGTGTTACATTAAAATATTAAAATTAATAAAGAAAAACAAACTGAAATTACACACTTACTATCGTGTCATTTTATTTTATTTTGCTGTATTAATTTTAATATAACTTATATTACTTCATTGATTTTGAGTGTAACTAATATCCCATTATATATATATATATATATATATATATATATATATATATAAAGATATATGCCACGAAGGAAAAATAAACGAAGGAGGATCTGCAACACGTGGCATATATCTTTATTTATGGATTTATCACGTTCCTAACTTTCGTGATTCAGTTATACATATATATATATATATATATATATATATATATATATATATTGTCAGGTTGTTTGACTTTGAAACAACCTAGTTTCAATTTAACTGCCCTCTCCTTTTAGTCGGGAGACTAGTTTACTTATGTCACGTTGTGAGTGACAAGAGTCAGTCAGGTTTTGGAAAGCAGATCGGCAGGTTCTCAACAATGTTCTGTTGAGTCCACAGCAGCAGCAGTTTTGGAGGATCACCTGGTTGCTGGTGATGGATTTTGGTGCAGCAGTTGTCGATCGTTGAGGATGGCATCAATCCAGTTCCTGAGGACGAGGTGGTGGCTAACCCATAGCCCCCTGTTCAGAAGTATTCTTCTGTGGCAGCTTCAAAGCTGTCGCATTGAACATAGTGATGTTCAATGGTCGGCCTCGAGAATTTTGGATTGTGGTTCTTACAGATTTCAGTGTATTTTTACTAGTATTGTTTTGATAATGAGCAAGTGTATGGCTCTTGTATTTTTACTAGTATTGGTGGTTAATGAGCAAGTGTATGGCTCTTGTATGTTTACTAGTATCTGTTGGTAATGAGCAAGAATGTGGCTCTTTTCTTTTATGCACTGTATGCCATCTTTCATTATTGCATTGTATTCTGTTGTCGACTTCAAGTGTTGTTTGTTATTATTACTGCTGGTTTTATTATAACTGTAATAGTATTGCTGCTGATTTAGATATTATTTTGTCAATTGATGCTTTGGAACTTAAAAGCATGCAAATGTGTAACTTATTGGGGGTTTTATTTTATATTCTATATGGTTAATTCTGATAACTGAATTTATTTTTGATGTCTGCTTTCTAAAACCTGTACTCATTGTACATATGTAACATAATTTGTATAATAAACTAGGCTGAAGGTACTTAAGTATTTTCTTTTACACCCACTCCTTTGGTTGTTACAGTTTCATCAGTCATTCCAGCCCTGTTTCTTTTAATATTTTATGAATCTCATTGTCATGAAGAAAGTGGTCATGACTATATATATATATATATATATATATATATATATATATATATATATATATATATATATATATATATATATATGCAGAAGCCAGGTACTATGTCGTACCTCTAAGTAAATGGGGATACAATCCACAATGAAGTAAAATCCTTCTGTAGTTTGAAAATATATATATTTCTTGTACAGGATTAAAGCTTTCGACCAACAGCTGTGGTCTTGTTCACTAAAAAAAAAAAAAAACACAGCTGATGATCGAAGAAATATATATATTTTTAACTACAGAAGGATTTTACTTCATTGTGGATTGTATCCCCATATACACACACACACACACACACACACACACACACACACACATATATATATATATATATATATATATATATATATATATATATATATATATATATATATAGAGAGAGAGAGAGAGAGAGAGAGAGAGAGAGAGAGAGAGAGAGAGAGAGTGGACTGGCTTGATTCCGTCGCCATTTCAGACAAATAATAAATGTTGGTTAGGACGACGGAAGGACGGAAGTGGTACTAGATGAGACTAAGCTCTTGGGATTAGTACTGCAGGATGGAACAGATGGTGGAAGTCGGATGCAAGAATCAGGAAAGGCAGGAAAAAAAGTTTATGTAAATTGAGGAACAAAAACCGCCACTGGACTCAAATATTAAAGTTCATCACTGGAATTTGAAGCGAGGCTGAGGAGACATTAGGGAGCGCGCGCACGCACAATACACACACACACATACATATATATATGCTTAAAAAATCACAGTAGATGCACGTGACTTCATAAATAAGCGACTACCACGGGAAATGATAGACAGGAATCCAGCGCTTTTCGTCTTTATTCAGACATCGTCAAGGAGCTACTGAAGTACAATCGGAGAGGAAGGCCTCAGGTACAAACAAGATCAGGAATACCAGATGGTTAATTATCAAAAGGGTAAAAATTAAAAGGGATAATCCAGGATTATCGGATATCACACGGTCACAAACTTAAACAGATTCTGACCCTAACCGAAATTACAAAGTATCTTTACAGTCCAAAACATGTAAAAACTGAATATATTAATTTTGTTGCTTATATTTATCTGCAACTTTTTTCATTATGAAACGCATCAAGTTTAAATAAACCAAGACTTAAATTTAGAACATTTCTATTATTTTGACTTGATAAAACAAGATTCAATGATATTCCTTTTAACTGTGTCATTACATGGGACTAAGGCTCTTGCTTGACTCCAGTTAATAGGATGGTCTAAATCTCTCATATGTACAAATAATGCATTCGATATTTGCCCAGTTCTCACAGAATATTGATGTTGCTTAAGACGCTGTGAAAGAGATTTGCCAGTCTGTCCGTAATAGATTTTATCACACTTTTTGCAAGGAATTTCATATATGCAGCCTGGAAGATCTTTAGGAGAATTTTTGATTACTAAACTCTTGACATTAATATTACTGAAAACAACATTTATGTTAAAAAGCTTTAAAATTCTAGGAATATCTAAAAACCTTTCATCATAAGGTAATTTTAGAATGTTATGCTTACTAAATTCAAGTTTGTCATTAGTTGAATAAAATGTTTTTCTAGCTCTTTTCCATGCTACATCTACAAAATCCTTGGGTATTTAAGTTTCAATGCAATATCCATAAATAGTTTTAATTTCAGCGTCAATAAATTGCGGGCTACAGACACGTAAAGCCCTTAGGAACATCCCAGAAAAAACAAACGAGAATTTAACATTTTGATGGTGATTGGAGTAGTAATGAACAAAAGAGGCAATATTAGTTGATTTTCGAAAGACTGAAAAGGTGAAATTTCTATCATTTCTATGGACAGTTACATCAAGAAAATTCAAATTACAATTTCTTTCTTCCTCTACAGTAAATTTTATAGAAGGGACTAAATTATTGAGATTATTAAGGAATTCCTGGAGGTTTTCGTGAACTGGCCAAATACAGAATATATCATCCACGTATCTAAACCAAATAACTTTTTGGGGCAAAATTCTTGTAAGAGTTTTGTCTCAAACATTCCATGTAAATATTGCTAAGGACAGGAGATAAGGGATTACCCATGGCCATGCCAAACTTTTGTACAAAAAATTCCCCATTGAAACAAAATTTACTATCTTTGATACATAACCTTATGAGACAATAATGAGATTTTTTCTACACTTAAGGAATGTCATGACGCTCTAATTCCTCTTCCAAATATTCAAGTAAGTCATCTACAGGCACTTTTGTAAATAAAGAGACAACATCAAAACTAACCATATTAAAATCATAATGCAAATTTAAACTATTCAATTTGTTTATAAAATCAACATTGTTTTTAACATTCGTGTTAGAAATATTTCCTACCAACGGAGTAAGAATTTTTACAAGCCATTTAGATAAATTATACGAAACTGAGCCACTGAACTAATGATTGGTCTGATAGGGTTATTGATTTTATGTGTCTTGACTAAACCATACATGTAAGGTAGGGGAGGGCGCATTGCGGTGTAACTGTTTAATTAAATGGTCCAAGCCCTTCAAAATGGATTTAATTTGTTTATTAAAATGGGAGTTAACTGTCTGTATAGGGTCAGACCTCAGTTTCGTATAAATATCAGTGTCATTTAGCAATGTCATTATTTTACTTATATAGTCACTTTTATTCATAATTACCACTGCATTAGATTTATCTGCTTTTGTCACCTTCACTGTTTCGTCTTCTTTAATTTTCTTAAAAGCCTGGAGAAATCTCACGGAGATTTCTCCAGGCTTTTAAGAAGAGGAATTAGAGCGTCATGACATTCCCTTAAGTGTAGAAAATCTCATTAGTCTCATAAGGTTATGTATCAAAGATAGTAAATTTTGTTTCAATGGGGAATTTTTTGTACAAAAGTTTGGCATGGCCATGGGTAATCCCTTATCTCCTGTCCCTTAAGCAATATTTACATGGAATTTTTTTGAGACAAACTCTTACCAAGAATTTGCCCCAAAAAGTTATTTGGTTTAGATACGTGGATGATATATTCTGTATTTGGCCAGTTCACGAAAACCTCCAGGAATTCCTTAATAATCTCAATAATTTAGTCCCTTCTATAAAATTTACTGTAGAGGAAGAAAGAAATTGTAATTTGAATTTTCTTGATGTAACTGTCCATAGAAATGATAGAAATTTCACCTTTTCAGTCTTTCGAAAATCAACTAATATTGCCTCTTTTGTTCATTACTACTCCAATCACCATCAAAATGTTAAATTCTCTGTTTTTTCTGGGATGTTCCTAAGGCTTTACGTGTCTGTAGCCCGCAATTTATTGACGCTGAAATTAAAACTATTTATGATATTGCATTGAAACTTAAATACCCAAGGACTTTTGTAGATGTAGCATGGAAAAGAGCTAGAAAAACATTTTATTCAACTAATGACAAACTTGAATTTAGTAAGCATAACATTCTAAAATTACCTTATGATGAAAGGTTTTTAGATATTCCTAGAATTTTAAAGCTTTTTAACATAAATGTTGTTTTCAGTAATATTAATGTCAAGAGTTTAGTAATCAAAAATTCTCCTAAAGATCTTCCAGGCTGCATATATGAAATTCCTTGCAAAAAGTGTGATAAAATCTATTACGGACAGACTGGCAAATCTCTTTCACAGCGTCTTAAGCAACATCAATATTCTGTGAGAACTGGGCAAATATCGAATGCATTATTTGTACATATGAGAGATTTAGACCATCCTATTAACTTGAGTCAAGCAAGAGCCTTAGTCCCATGTAATGACACAGTTAAAAGGAATATCATTGAATCTTGTTTTATCAAGTCAAATAATAGAAATGTTCTAAATTTAAGTCTTGGTTTATTTAAACTTGATGCTTTCATAATGAAAAAAGTTGTAGATAAATATAAGCAACAAAATTTATATTCAGTTTTTACATGTTTTTGGACTGTAAAGATACTTTGTAATTTCGGTTAGGGTCAGAATCTGTTTAAGTTTGTGACCGTGTGATATCCGATAATCCTGGATTATCCCTTTTAATTTTTACCCTTTTGATAATTAACCATCTGGTATTCCTGATCTTGTTTGTACCTGAGGCCTTCCTCTCCGATTGTACTTCAGTAGCTCCTTGACGATGTCTGAATAAAGACGAAAGCGCTTGGATTCCTGTCTATCATTTCCCGTGGTAGTCGCTTTACATATATATATATATAATATATATATATATATATATATATATATATATATAGAAATGTATGTATATATATATATATATATATATATATAAAATGTATATATAATATATATATATATATATATATATATATATACATATACATATATATACACACACATATATATATATACGCATGATATATATTAATGTAAGATGTATGTATATATATATACATACATATATATATATATATATCTATATATATATATATATATATATATATATATATATATATCTTGGCCTTTGGAGGCCTAAATTTTATATATATATATTGTTACGAAGTGCCAAGTATCTGGTTACTACACTTACCATTCATCTATTGTTACCTCACAAAAGCCAGACACCTGAACCCTCATCACAGGTATTAAACGACTGAATACTCTAAAGGCAACAGTGATCCCTTAACAACTTACCAGTATTGCAGAAAATCAGACTAAGTTCATCAAAACAGGTGTGAGGTAATTTTAAAAGTCTAAGTATTTCCCTGATTTCAGAAGTCTAAGTACTTCCCTGGTTCTAAGTCACTTCAAGTCAGTGACGTGCAGAGAACTTTTTCAGGGCAGGTGCTCAAGTGAAAAAAAGGGTAAAAATATAGAAATGAATGAGGCTAAATATATACCGGCTCAGTATTCTTTCAAATTTATTTAAACTAGCCATTAATAATTCAAGAAAGAGATAAACATGACTGATATCATAGGTACCAGTGGGCTAATGTTTTATATGAACATAAAATCTACAGTACTGACTAACAGTAGAACTAGGACATTTAACAAAATAAAAATTATATATATTACTTTTACATAAATGACTGCAAGAAAATTGTTACACTTGGCTAATAACCAGACCTTATAATTTTATATTTATAAGAGAACCATTCTGTGTGCCATTTCTTTGAATATGCTGATAACTTCACTGTTGTTGATTGTGATATCCTTTCCAACCTCTCCTCACTGGACAGGCTGGCTGCGTAGCTTTGTCTTCACCAGCTTGAGTTTGGAGAAGGTCCTTTCCACTGTTGCAGTTGTGACGGGTAGAGTGGCATAAATTGTTAAGAGTTCAAGCATAAGTGGCAATATCTCCTGGTCATTGTTTTCTTTCATCAGGTTGAGCATTGTAGCTGCACTGTTCTGTGGCAGGCAAGGAAATGAGGAATAGAAGATCTTTAATTCCAACCGTAGCTTGTCTACTTCTTCTAACTCATAAAACTGGCATAATTTTTGCAATGACTTGAATGCCTCTTCATTCACAGGTTCTTTCCAGTTATCTTGGACTGTCATACAATGAAAGGCATTTAGGATACCCCATGTTGTGTTGTCTCCACCTTTAAATCTTCTTTGTAGCTCTTGTGATATTGTATCTAAAAACACATAAAATACTCTCACACGGTAGTATTCATCCAAGGATTGATATTGCTGGTCCTCAGTAGCAGATGTAGCACTATACTTGTATCTTTCAGGCATTTTTCTTCTTCTGCCTTGTCCAGGAATCCCAGAGGGGAGGTCGATGGCCATGGATTCAGCTCTCTCTTTAACATTTGTAAAAATCTCCTGAAACTTCTCATCATTTCTTAATTCTCTCAAACTTTGTTGCACTCCATCCACAATTCTGTAGGAGGCAGCCAAATCCAAGTCTTTCTGTTGTAGGGCATTAGAAATATAGGCGGTTTCTTGAAAAACTGGGGTGGCAATCTCAAGACAAACAAGAAATTCAAAGTTAATACTTTGCAGCAATATTGAGGCATCCCCTCCTGATGCATCAGGAGGATGTTTTTGCACTATCTCTTCTAAAAATTGCTTCAGAGCTGGGATGACCTTCCTCATGGTTCTAAGAGCTGACTCTCTGCAAGCCCATCTTGTGTCTGATACTAGCTTTTTAAGTTCAAGTGGGCGTCATCTGGATACATTGCTTTCTGGATCTCCATGAAAGCAGCATGCCGTTTTGAAGAGTTAGCAATAAAAGCATACGGTTTCTCCACCAAACTGAAAAAAGTTACAAACTGAGTACTTGATTTTGCACTTTCGACTAATACTGGATTTAGGCTGTGTGCATGGCAGTGTGCTTATTTGGGTTCTGTCTTTGGAGTCTGGACTGTAATCCATTGTGTGACCCAGTGTTGCCAGGATATAATACCCATTTCTACAAGCTCCTGTTTATTATTATTATTATGATTATTATTATTATTATTATAAAATTAATAATAATAATAATATAATAATAATAATAATAATAATAATAATAATTATTATTATTATTATTATTATTATTATTATTATTATTATTATTATTATTATTATTATCATTGACACAGATAGGCGGCATAGGCGGCGGGCCTATAATACATCCCTCTCAAAAGGGCACTTTTAATACAGTAGCAAAAGGGGCAGGTGCTTGGGCACCCCTAGCAACCCCCCTCTGCACGTCCCTGCTTCAAGTAAATTGAAGGAAAGCAAATCAATTACCACTCTATGTTTCTACCTAACATAAATATAATCAAATGCAAATATACTGGTTAGAACAAAAACACATATAAAATTTTTAAATACAAAAATTTATTATTAAACTCAAAATTTATAAGTGAAATTCACAATATTAGGGAAAATTACTGTTACTTGAAAACAAAGTAAAGTTTAACTAATTCTTGAATCAAATAAGGAAAATTAAATCAAAATTAATTTATCACAAAATTCAAGAAAATTAATTCAATCAAAATTCAAAAGTTTTAGGCAATAATTGAAAAATTGAAATTAATTCACAAGTGCCAAACAACAACAAAACTTGAAAAGAATTCTAAGTAATTGCAAATTAATTCACAAGTGTTAAATTTAATTAAATGTGCAATGATTAAGCAATGAAAATAACTAAGTCAATTAAATTGTGAATGCAAATGAAAATACAGAAAAATGTGGACAGTATCAAAATAAAAAGGCACACTTCAACAATAAAATGATAAAATGCACAAAATGGAACAAACACAAAACACAAAAATTCGCAATGTGTAAAAGTGTAAATCTTTTTCACTCAAAATATTGTAACCATCAGTTTTTACCAAACCTTCGTAACCATCTGTTATTAGTTACTAGTTAACCACTGTTCCTATCAGTTATTAGTTTCTTACCAAACCATCATAACCATTAGATATTAGTTAACCACTGTTCCTATCAGTTATTAGTTAATCACAGTTCCTATCCATTATTAGTTGCAGCTAATAAAAAAAATAACACACTTTACCTTGGTATACCAACTTTTTTCTTTGTTGCAGGCTTGTTTCACTTTACCAAAAACCAGGCGCCGTTACGAAACAATGTTTGTTCAGATTCCACAAAAGCACTAAATAACACTAAATAAATTCTAAGAAATATCAAATCTGAAATTCACAAATTACGAGCAACCAGTTTACGTTACGTTAATATAATCACAAGGATGTCGAGGGAGAGAGAGAGTGAGAGAGAGAGAGAGATCTGACCGCCTCGAGTATCTAGGATGTAATGAATCTCTCTTCCTTACGGAAACTGGACAAGGCAGATGACACAAAACGTTTTGGGGCAATAACTCTTCCAGAAGCTTCGAAATCTTACGCAACTTCCATACAAAAATGTGTAACCTGCACATGGCTTTGACAAAGACATACACGTATGGGTCCAGTCTCTTAA
>NC_061104.1:43020659-43068334 GCF_015104395.2 Macrobrachium nipponense
AATCAGAATGAGGACAAGAGAGGAAACTAACAACGTACAAACTCTGCTTACGTAAGCCAAGCATAAGATTCAACAATGCATTTCCTTCATCTACCCAAATAATGCTCTGTCCTCCAAGGTGACTGAGCAGATGGCTGCGTGCCGTTGTCGGGTAGTACGTCGTTTGAGTGACCTATCGGTAGCGGATCGATATAGGGAGATACTCGAACAGGCACCCAAAGGTCGCCGATCAAAAATTAAGTAGCCGATCCGAGTGATCTCGGAATAACATAGCCTTAGCGGTATATGGGTTACTAGGTAAGCGGGCCAATTCAACCATGGCTTCGCGGGCGATGATGATGTCCGCCGGAACGGGAGGAAACAATAGGCCGGGGATTAGTAACCGAGGGGCGGGTTTTAGACTAAAACAGAGAAGGTGTTTGAAGTACCTATGTGAATTTAGACCGACTTCGCATTGACTAAAACAGAGGTGTTTGGAGTACCAATGTGAATTTAGACAGACTTCGCTGTACAATTAAGGCAGTAGTGATTCTTATGGACTTTATAGACCGCATGTCCTGTGCATTATGATTATATGACTATCACAATTGTCAGCCTTCCTTTTTCTCCACGTGCACATAGACCTGAGAATATATATAACCCTATCAGACCAATCATTAGTTCAGTGGGCTCAGTTACGTATAATTTATCTAAATGGCTTTTAAAAATTCTTACTTCTTTGGTAGAAAACATTTCTAACACGAATGTTAAAAACAATGTTGATTTTATAAACAAATTGAATAGTTTAAATTTGAATTTTGATTTTAATATGGTTAGTTTTGATGTTGTCTTTATTTACAAAAGTGCCTGTAGATGACTTACTTGAATATTTGAAGGATGAATTAGAACATCATGACATTCCCTTAAGTGTAGCAAACCTCATTAGTCTCATAAGGTTATGTATCAAAGATAGTAAGTTTTGTTTTAATGGGGAATTTTTTCTACAAAAATTTGGCATGGCTATGGGTAATCCCTTATCTCCTGTCCTTAGCAATATTTACATCGAATTTTTTTAGACAAAACTCTTACCAAGAATTTTGCCCCAAAAAGTTATTTGGCTTAGATATGTGGATGATATCTTCTGTATTTGGCCAGTTCACGAAAATCTCCAGGAATTCCTTAATAATCTCAATAATTTAGTCCCTTCTATAAAATTTACTGTAGAGGAAGAAAGAAATTGTAATTTGAATTTTCTTGACGTAACTGTCCATAGAAATGATAGAAATTTCACCTTTTCAGTCTTTTGTTCATTACTACTCTTTTGTTCATTACTACTCCAATCACCATCAAAATGTTAAATTCTCTGTTTTTTCTGGGATGTTCCTAAGGGCTTTACGTGTCTGTAGCCCGCAGTTTATTGACGCTGAAATTAAAACTATTTATGATATTGCATTGAAACTTAAATACCCAAGGACTTTTGTAGATGTGGCATGGAAAAGAGCTAGAAAAACATTTTATTCAACTAATGACAAACTTGAATTTAGTAAGCATAACATTCTAAAATTACCCTATGATGAAAGGTTTTTAGATGTTCCTAGAATTTTAAAGCTTTTTAACATAAATGTTGTTTTCAGTAATATTAATGTCAAGAGTTTAATAATAAAAAAAATTCTCCTAAAGATCTTCCAGGCTGCATATATGAAATTCCTTGCAAAAAGTGTGATAAAGTCTATTACGGACAAACCGGTAAATCTCTTTCACAACGTCTCAAACAACATCAATATTCTGTGAGAACTGGGCAAATATCGAATGCATTATTCGTACATATGAGAAATTTAGACCATCCTATTAACTGGAGTCAAGCAAGAGCCTTAATCCCATGTAATGACACAGTTAAAAGGAATATCATTGAATCTTGTTTCATCAAGTCAAATAATAGAAATGTTCTAAATTTAAGTCTTGGTTTATTTAAACTTGATGCTTTCATTATGAAAAAAGTTGCAGATAAATATAAGCAACAAAATTAATATATTCAGTTTTTACATGTTTTGGACTGTAAAGGTACTTTGTAATTTCGGTTAGGGTCAGAATCTGTTTAGGTTTGTGACCGTGTGATATCCGATAATCCTGGATTATCTCTTTTAATTTTTACCCTTTTGACAATTAACCATCTGGTATTTTTGATCTTGTTTTGTACCTGAGACCTTTCTCTCCAATTGTATTTCATTAGCTCCTTGACAATGTCTTAGTAAAGACGAAAGCGCTTGGATTTCTGACTATCATTTTCCTGTGGTATTCGCTTATTTATGAAGTCACGTGCATCTACAGTGATTTTTTAAATATATATATATGTGTGTGTGTGTGTGTGTGTATGATAGGGAGAGATAGTATATATATATATATATATATATATATATATATATATATATATCATAGACTAATTCAGATTACAACTTCACTGATGCTTCAAGTCTAAAAACAAAATTTGATAACGTATACAACCAAAGTAATACTATTTCATTTTCTGTTTATCAGCTCTGTTGATCAATATTTGTACATCTGCTACAATATGAGTATATGTATTTTCACCATAAACACAGAGAAAAACAGACAGGTGTGGCTGGAGTATAATTTTTTCTATGGGGTTGCGTTGGTGACGAGAGAGAGAGAATGAGCCAGCATTAATGCAGTACAAAAATTGCATTACCATGAAGATACGAAACACTCAAAACTTACAGAGAGAGAGAGGTGGGGTGGGGGAGGGGGTGGCGGTGGCAGTGGTTGGTGTTAGAGAAGCTGCTGATGTTGCCAGAGACGCTTACTTGGTAGGCAGGTTCGTCGAGTGTCTGAAGGAATGCGCTTAAAATTAGATTGCATTCAGCGTCCTTCCGAGCGGCCGGCTTCTCACGCTGCATAAGGGATTAGGACTGCCTCCTCTTCCATCCTATATAGTATATATAGCCCGATCAATTTCTGTGAAGAATACAGTAGTAGCCTTTGGAGTCTCAAATTCCTCATTGGCATTGGAATATAGGAACTAGGCCTAAGGCCCAGCGCTGGGGCCAATGGTGAGGTCATTCAGAGCTGAGACGGAAATAATAATAATAAATTTTATTGAAAAAGAAACCCACAAAAATACTGTGTATAACGTGTTTTCTTATAAGTATTTACATTTTATTTTACTTAACACTCGAGTACTTTCAGGCCCTATCTGTGGCCCTTTTTCAAGAGATGTGTAGGTTGTCAGCCTGGGTGAAGGCCCAGCAGTCTTCTTTTTTTCAAATTTCAGAAGAAAACTGAAAGAAGATTTTGTTTGGTGCAATAAATTCTATATCAGTTCAAGCCATATACATGTAATATGCAAAATAGAGACAATAAAGTACGAAGGTCTGAAAGGTGTAACAAGAGGAAAACCTTGCAGTTGCATTGTGAATCAGCAGCTAGAAGAGAGTGGAAAGTAAGATGGAAGAAAGAGAATATGAACGGAGGTACAGTAAAAGGAATGAAAGAGGATGTAGCTTGGGGCCGAAGGGACACTGCAAAGAACCTTATCAAAAGCCTAATTGTTTTGCAGATACATTTATTTATAAATTTATTTTTTATTTTTTGAACCGACAGCTATTTAATATTTTCATTAATAACTCATTGGAGGCGATCTATAATCATTTTTTTTGGAGGGGGCCGTTATTAGGGACCATTTTCACCATCTTTCACATTGAATTTCGACCTAACGCCACATAATAATAAAAAAATGAATTAGCTTAGAAAAACCGCAAATTTTTATACCACTAGCTGACCAACCCGGCACTGCTCGGGAAAACTTAGAATGACAGTCGATCATTTACCTTTGAAAGAAAGTAAAATGTGATGTGGCTTTGATTAACATATTTGTGTAAAGCAATGAATCCTAGACAGAATTATTAACCACGGAAAATAAAAGTGGCTGAGGCGAGCGTTATTATCAGAAATTTCGATAGACTTCTAAACAACAGAACAGCATTCCCTCATAGCAGGCAGCCATGGTCACTTTGATGTGAATACTGATGAGCTTTGCTGCTATTGAAGCCAAAGGACTGAATTAATGTAGATAAAGTGTTCTATGAGTTTTGTTAAAAGCCTTCTTACTATGTGAAACCTCAAATGAAATATATTAGGCCCCTTATATCAAGTGACCATCCAGGAGTACACGTATTGTAAAATTATCAGGTACTCTTCCACATGAATCAGTGTTATGAAAAAAAATGAATAGACTTCCAAGAAAATCAACAATGAAAACAATGTTCTTAGTACATGATTTCTCATACGTACAGCATTGGTTCCTGCTCATATGATGACATTCAAGCCTTCCAGAGAACTGAATTGAATATAGGATTTAGGCCAAAGGCCAAGCACTGAGACCTATGAGGCCATTCAGCGCTGAAACGGAAAATGACAATAAAAGGTTTGAAAGGTGCTTGGAGAGGGTGGAAAGTAGGATGGAAGAAAGAGAATATGAAAGGAAGTACAGTAAAATGAACAAAATGGGTTGCAGCTAGGGGCCGAGGGGACGCTGCAGAGAATCTTAAGGAGTGCTGCATACAGCGCACCATAAGAGGTGCACTGACGGCACTACCTCCCTACTGGGAGCCTTGCAGAGGAGAGAGAATACGGCGGGTGGATATACGAGATTCTGTTTGGGCAATAAAAGGTGATTGCCCTGACATGAGAGAGGACCTTTCATTACTTAGCGGGATCTGTCCTGATATGGGATCGCGACGCCATATTAACCCAAATCAGTAAACCAATCAGTTACACCCGGGAGATGCCTTCTCCCCTATTATGAACCTTAAATTAATACACTATGCATCCAAGGCAATTCATACAGCAATTATATTCAGGCACTACTGCTTACATCATCAAAATAGATAACACTATTTATAAACTTGGAAGGGCGAAGCGCTTGAATAGAGTGGCTGAAATCGATCTTGAGTCCGGCTTGTTTGTTTTGGCGTAGAAGTGGACACGAAATATGTTTATGATGCCTTCCATGGCTGTACGGGGAGCGCGCATCATCCCGTCTCTCGTCCGAATGTGGAACTTGCAGGGAAGTGAGATGATGTGAAAAAGAGCTAACTTTAATTACACGATCTCGTCGTGTATAAGGTGACAAGGGTTCGTTTCCCGCCACCGGACATCATAATTTCTTCATATTTCTTGCACTTGCATCTGAGGGCTTTGTAGTGACAGGCGAATAAAAAAAAAGTGTGAAGAATTCGAGAAGTTAAGAGGGCATTGTGGCTATGATAATTACATATGTATCTGGTAAAAAGGGGTCAATAGATTTTATATATATATATATATATATATATATATATATATATATATAGAGAGAGAGAGAGAGAGAGAGAGAGAGAGAGAGAGAGAGAGAGAGAGACGTGAAAACCTGTGGAACTTTCTCTTGAATTAAAACGTAAAATATAAATAAAAGTAAATAACTGAAACAAAATAAAGTAAAATATGAAATAAAATGCCTTTCAGGTGCAAAACTGTCCTTTAATGAAAAACTGTGAATGATTACAAAAAACTTGTGGAATTATTAAAAAAATAAATAACTAAATAAAAACTGTGGGACTGTCTCTCCCTCTCTATAGGAAAACTGTAGGTAGAACTTCCCCCCTCATGTAATTGAGAAGTGTTTATTCACTGTGAAACTGTGGAACTGTCCCTCAAATGTGGAACTGTGGATCTGTTCCATTATCGTGAAAATGTTCATTTACAAATGTTGGGGATACTGAGGTCCTTAAACATGCATACCATATTTTATCACATTTGCCACCAGTAATTCATAAACAACTTTATTTTGATTACCTTTGTGTATTTCATTCGTCTTATTTTATTAGGTCACACCAATTTCATCTCCTTCTAACCACACACCCGCATGAATGTTGTGAATAATGAAATAATACGTCCATGAAATGCAAACTGGGTAACCAGTGAGCTGATTCGTACTGAATTTAAAGTAAATAGAAAAAAATTAACAAGCAACTGGGGTTTCTCTCTTTCCCCATGAGCTGTGGAAGATCCTATATTGTCCTTGGAATCTTTATAATCCCTCTAAGCAACGAGAATAGAATAGAATATAGGACTCAGGCCTAAGGCCAAGAGCTGGGACCTGTGAGGTTATTCAGCGCTGAAATGGAAATTGACAGTAAAAGGTGTAACAGGAGGAAAACCTCAAAACAGTTGCCCTATGAATCAATTGTTAGGAGAGGGTGGAAAGTCAAATGGAAGAAGGCGAATATGGAAGGAGACACAGTAAAAGGAACGAAAGGGGTTGCAGCTATGGGTCGAAGGGACGCTGCAAAGAACCTTAAGTAATGCCCACAGTACACCACATAAGGTGCACTGGAGGCGCTACCCCCCAAGGAAGAGCTAAGGCCCATTTACTTGAGCCAGTTCAAATTTATCCTCTCTCTCTCTCTCTCTCTCTCTCTCTCTCTCTCTCTCTCCTCCCATTTATTTTTATTGTCATCCTATTCTGCTAAAACGTTTAACCAAACTCAGTGAATTTGGTTTATTTAACGAGAACACTTGCATGTTATGATATATTATCTCTGTTTTTATCCTCTACAAAGAACACAATTCACTGATATAATTGTGCATTTGTATTTTACGACAATTTAATGGAGACGCGGAGAATTTCTTAGCAACACCATTTCTTGTCAGAACCTACATATGCCAACAACGGCGAGCATCATTCCCCTTCGTCAGTTTTAACGTCAGATTTGACAAGCGCTAAAACCCTAATTAAGTTTCAAGGAGACCGCTAATTTGAGTACTACCCGGCTTCAAATTAGATTAAAGCCACGTCACTTGGGATATTCTTAGATATATTTACACCTGAGAGCCTTACGCCTTTCGTTCTTCATAGCCATAGAACCAAACCGCCTTTCTCTCTCTCTCTCTCTCTTTCTTTCTAGACCTATACTCACGAGCCTTTCGCTGTTCGTTCTCGCATAGCGATAGTACCACTCCAACTCTCTCTCTCTCTCTCTCTCTCTCTCTAGACCTATACTTGAGAGCCATTCGCTGTTCGTCCTCCCATAGCCATAGCACCACCCACTAATCTCTCTCTCTTGAAATATACTTTAGACCCTTTCGCTGTTCGTTCCCCCATAGCCATGGAGCCTATCCTCTCTCTCTCTCTCTCCCTCTCTCTCAGGTTGATTCAGTTTCTAGTAACCTGGACAAGCACACGGCGCCTTGGACGAATCAACGGCTGGTCTCAAGGAGGACGTAGAGGGTGCTTTATGCATACCAAACTCCAGGGCACCAGACACCCAGATTTCATTTGCATTGACGCGCGTTGAATTGAAATGGCATGATGGGTATATATATATATATATATATATATATTATATATATATGATATATATATAATATATATATTACTATATATATATATTATATATATATATATATACTACTATATATATATATAATATATATATATATATATGATGATTAGAACTGCTCTAACAAGTGATTTATATGTCCAACACCTGTGCGCATGTGTACTTCATATGTTTGCATGATTTCAGTCACAGGAAAAATGCATTATTAAATTATAAACAGGTTGTATGGAATAGACGCACACATACACGCATATGTGTACCGGGTGTTTCGAAATTAGAATCCTCCCCGCCTCCACAGAACAAATGGAAAGTTATAAAGTTTTCTGCTATAGCCTATCTCCAAGTACATTATCTTAAGATTCTATTAAGCTATTTTTCATTTTACATTTCTTGTATTTTCTGACTGGGTGACGGAGTTAGATACAGCCATGGCTAACGACTCGGAGTAAATATGATGGATTGACCGAATCCGGGCTATAACCTTCAGAGAGGCCAGGGATGCTGGCTTAGCCTTCATGTTCCTGGATAGCTAAATGCAATAAAAGGAATGAATCCTTTGTGAATTGGTGCTTGAACTAGAAACAAAAAGGGGAAAGAAGAGAAGTTATAGTGCTGTATATCGTAAGTTGAAAAAATATGGTATCAAGCCATTTCATGTTATCAGCAAGCCCAACATCACTCAGCAACAGAGAGAAGACCGTGCCTGGTTTTGTGGTTCATTTCTTAAAGATTGGGATAAAGTTAACTTTCTCCATGTTGCTGCATCAGATGAATTCTTCATTTACACAGTCAGGAAGCCAAATCATCAAAATTACATCATTTGGGCTGCAAAGTTGGATGATATCGGTGATGACATGCGCTATTGCCAAGTTGTGAAATTTCCTGAATGTTTGAGAATTTTTCTGTGTTTCACAGCTAAACTGTTAATGCGGATCATCAAAGAAAAAGGACAGTCATGGAATGGCGAATACTTCAGAGAAACTCAGCTTACTGGTGGAGCATTTCCTTTCCTCAAAGATCCTGAAACTGTTATCTGTTGAAGAAGTCACATTTTTGCATGATAAGGCACCATGTTTCAAGGCTCTTCAGACACAGGGGCTGCTTCGAAACAGTGATTTACCTTTATGTGTGTGAAAACATTGTTAGTATCTTAAAGGAGCGTGTTTGAAGCGTACACAGTGAACTATAATGGTATACCAAGCCTCGACGACCTGCGAAGAGAGGTGACCGAAGTGCTCAGGGAAATGGAGTTTGAGTCTCAGCTTTTTTTTCGATTTACTGAAATCATACCCCTCAAGAATGCAGGCTGTGGTACAGGCAGATGGAGGCCACACAGAATTTAAATACTCAGAGAGAAAATTAAATAAATACCTGTTCTGAATTACTTTTGTTTTTGTCCATATCAATTTCAATTTATGCTGTAGAGGGGGGGACCTCTAATTTCGAAACACCCTGTACTACACACACATATACATACATACATACACACACACACAAACACACACACACACACACACACACACATATATATATATATATATATATATATATAGATATATATGTATATATATATATATATATATATATATATATATATATACATGAGTGTGTGTCAACTAGATGTGTTTTCCCAAGTTAGCTATTTCATTAAATGTTAACTTTACAGTTCTCTCCGAGTTTTTTGAGATTTCCAAGACCGATGCCCTGACTACAACCCATCACAACGGACTAACCACCAGGTACATATCTGACTGCTTGAGTTCAAAAGAGACGCAATGAATTTTTTGGTAAGCCCCTTAACAGAATGAAGAACAGAATATAGAATTAATACCAAAGGCCAAGCGCTGGGACTTACGAGGCCATTCATCTCTGAAACGGAAATTGTAAGTAAAAGGTTTGAAAGGTGTAACAGGAAGAAAACTTCAAAGCAGTTGCGCCATAAAACACTCGTTAGAGAGGGTGGAAAGTCAGATGGAGGAAAGAGTATATGAATGGAGGTATAGTAAAAGGAATGAAAGTGTTTGTAGCTAGGGACGGAATGGGTTGCTGCAAAAACCCTCAAGTAATGCCTACAGTGCGCCGCGTGAGGTGCACAGGCGGCACTACCCCCTACAGAAGAACTAACCGCTTTAGAATCTTGAGCAAATATAATTCTACTCGATATGTAAGGCAAACTGGAGGGATAAAAAAAAAATCCCAAAGCTTACTCTTTCTATCACGAATAAATCCGTTGAACGTTTATTGTTGTCTGCTTTCGATGAATGGAATATTTGTAATTATTATCGAAAATATGCAAATCCCCTTTATTTCACACAGCCGTGAAAAGCGAATCGTACGTGGAAAAGACGAACGTTTGAGCGCAGGCATAAAAGTAATGCCCAAGGGTCATGTGATGAAAACGAGTGGGTATCTGGGTGGTCCATGGAGCATAATATTCCCGAACTGTAACCTAGTACTAGGACCTTCCCTGAAAAACTAGCGGGAGGCCATATCTTAAAAACTACCTATAGAATCTTCTTGCAAATCATCTCACTATATTTCTCACACCTATGTGTTCTTGAAACTAATGTAACGTAACGTAACCTAACCTAACCTAACTTAGGGGCATGGCCAAAAAACCAGGGTTGGTGCAATACTAGTATACATCTCGGGAACTTGCTTCTCGGGAATAGGGAACGGCTGATATCGGGAACGGAGGGAATTTGCCATAACTGTTTGAAAGTGAGCACTAAAAGTAAATAGCAACAAAAGCAGTGTTTTCAACTTCTTCCTGTTTTAAGGAACTTGGAGCCAGGAATTTGAGTTATTATATTGTAGTATAAAAAGAGAAGTGGTTTGCTCGTAATATTATACGGTTGTGGACTGAATCTTGGTAAACTGCGAGAAGAGGTCAGTAATATATCGAATTTCTTCCTTGAATAAAAAAAAATTGCAAAATAGATATGGACGTAACTGTTGACCTCTCCTTCTCTAAAATCATCGTGGCTTACAAGGAAGAATTTGTTTATATGAAAAAAGTAATGCATAAACTTATAATTTGTTAAAAAATGAAAATTTAGGTCAAGCTCTGGGATTTATGAGATTATTCAGCGCTGAAATGGAAATTGACAATGAAAGGGGTTGAAAGATTTAACAGGAAGAAAACCTCATAGCAGTTGCCCTACGAAACTATTGTCAGGAGAGGGTGGAAAGTAACACGGAAGAGAATATGAACGGAAGTACAGTCAAAGGAATTAAAGGGGTTGCAGTTAGAGGCTGAAGGGACGCTGCAAAAAGCCTTTAGTAATGCCTACGATGCAACGCATGAGGTGCACTGGCGGCACTGTAGTATATTCACATCACCCGCACATCTGATGTCTAGGACAGTCCCTTACAACGCTCCTAATTGGCTGTTGATAAGCCAATCACAGAGCTGGAAATTCTCACTCTCTCGAGAGAGTTCACATAGGTATGTTCCACCTCTCTTGAGGGATACTTTTGAAAGACGTATCCCTCAGGAAAAGTGGAACATACATCCTGCCTGTGTGAACTCTCTCGAGAGAATGAGAGTTTCCAGCCCTGTGATTGGCTTATCAACAGCCAAGCAGGATCTTCCTAAAGGACTGGTCTAGACATCAGATGCACGGGTGATGTGAATGCACTATAGCCCCCTATGGCGGTGAAATGGGAGAGGGCCATCCTAAGGTCACTGAGGCAAAGGTACGAGCTGTCCTGGAGGGTATATACGGGATTCTTACCCCTAATCAAAATCGAATTACCTTTTTTCAATTTCGTCGTATGAAAGATATTCAGTGTTTGAGCACTTGTAGTTCCTCGCTGGACAAGTGGTTTTCGCGCTCGGCTGCCAATCCGGTGGTCCGAAGTTAGAATCCCGGCTTGGCCAAGCGGAATCAGAGGAATTTATCTCTGGTGATAGAAATTCATTTCTCGATCTAGTGTGATTCGTATCCCACAATAAGCTGTAGGTCCCGTTGCTAGGTGACCAATTGGTTCCTAGCCACGTAAAAATATCTAAGCCTTCGGGCCAGCCCTAGGAGAGCTGTTCATCAGCTCAGTGGTCTGGTAAAACTAAGATATACTTAACTTTTAAAAGCACTTGTGACTTGGAGCCCTCAATTGGGTGTTATCTCTGTCATCTCAGTTCTTCAAAACTCGTACGATTGGATCTTCAACAGTCCAGCGAAGAGGCAATGCATGACTAGACCATAATGCTCTTCTTCTTCTTGCATTTTCACGCATTTTTATCTAAATATTGACCTATCGTTTCCTTTCGATAAATTAGCTCTCTTTCTTTATTTCCCTTTGCCTTCTTTTCTACCTAATGAACACCCTAATAGTCTTTGGAAGCTTGAATTTCAAGTCAGTGGCCTCTTTGGTGGACTTCTTCCATATGAAGAGGGTTCATCTTCTGAGTAATAATAATAATAATAATAATATAATAATAATAAATTAGAACCAATGACCTCGCAATTCGTGCCTGATTGATTGATGGTTACCAACGCCAGAGAAACGACGAGAGAGAGAGAGAGAGAGAGAGAGAGAGAGAGTTGTCAAGATGGCATCCAGTTTTTAGCATCACTGCATCGCCTTGATGCATAATGCAATGGAATACAGAGGTTAGGCCAAAGGCCAAGCGCTGGGACATAAACGGTCATTCAGCGCTACAAAGGAAATTGAGAGCAAGTAGGTTTGAAAGGCGTAAAAGGAGGATAACCTCAAAGCAGTTGCACTATGAAATAATTGTTAGGAGAGGGTGGATCGCAAGATGGAAGAAATATAATATGAAGGGAGGTACAGTAAAAGGAATGAAATGGGTTGCAGCTACGGGCCGAAATGACGCTGCTAAGAACGTTTAGTAATGCCTACAGTGCACCTCGCGAAGTGCACTGGCGACAATGTCTCCCTACCGGCATCGCCTTGGTGTGTGTGTGTGCAGCTATAAAGAAATCAAATTAATGTATAACAAATTAAGTATAACAAATTATGTATAACAAATTAAGTATGCCATGTCATTTCTTCCCCCTAGAGTAGGATAAATTAGAACCAGTTACCCGGATGAGAATATGCTTCAGTGCCACGGAAAGAATGAGCGTGGAGTTAAATTCTCGTCTCGCGGTTCACGAAGTTTTATTATAAAAGTAACAAATGCATGAATATTATAAATGAGCATTTCTGACCCTGCTCCAAGTAGTACCTATGCCTAAAAGGAAAGGGTATCAATATATAACTTGTTCAGGGTAAACATGAGTCTAATGGATTTCCTTCAGTTGATATGATCATTACGTCTCGTTTTACGGAGAATTTTATTTGTAAATGGATCCAGTGACGTCATCCATAAATAGCATTCAAAGAAGAAACGGGAATCAAGCTCTTTGTTAATAGAGAGCACTATAGCCCACAAATTAAGTACAATTTACAAAAGGTTATGTAAAACAGTTGAGGATATTGCAAATGTAACAAGATCGGGACTTAACACCAGATAGTGGGTTGAAAGCGCTTCTCAAGTGCCTGAACCTTTGTGGCAACACGTCAATATCACCTGAATTAGAACAAACATCCTAAGAATGGCATTTTTCGCATAACGAGTTAACCATCATCTTAGCAGAGTGATGTAATATATATATATATATATATATATATATATATATATATATATATATATATGTGTGTGTGTGTGTGTGTGTGTGTGTGTGTGTGTATGTATTCACTACCGTGACCGAATTATCTTCGCTAACACGCGTTAAATTGGAGCTGATAATCAAGGAAACCTATTTTGTATAAATGACACTGTAGAAGGTGCAAAACTTCTTCGCATTCAATAACCGGCAGAAAACGCAATTTGAATTTTTCGTAATTGCATTTGCAGAGTGATACTGATAATGGAAAGCATGAATGTAACGTGAAAATATTTGCAACATTTTCCCTCCACACTTTAAGTTCCTGCAACTTTTCCGGTGACAGCCAAGCAACACGTGTCCAAGTGAACCTTGATTTACATGTACCAAAAATGTAATAGACTAATACCAGGCATAAAAATTCGCAGGCAAACCAAAGAAGGCAACGATTTTATCCCTTCGTTCACGTAGACATCAGTCGTGGTTAAACAGCTACAAAACTTGAAAGATTTTACCTCAAACACAAGGGTAGCAAAAGAAAATAGGCCTATGGTGAGTGAGATGTGCTTTGTGTGAATTATTTTGTCAGTCCTTGAATGCCATTTAACCCCCAAATCACTGATAACAGTATATGCTACTTCTCTTATTCAATACCATATTAGATTTCGTCTTTTATTTATTTATATATTATATAATAAATAATGTCATTGTGCGCGTAAAGAAACCCTTCTACGGATTTATTTTCAACATTTACTTATAAAAACTACTGGGGGGAATCAATTCTACAACTACGATAAAGAAAAAAACCGCAAGCGTGAAAGTAAATGATTTGACACTTGTTCTTTTAAACGATAACATACAAAACCGACCACACTAACAAAAAGCAAAACCCTTTCATCCGCGGTTATTTTTTTTTTCATCCCCGCTGGCATGTTACTATTCTCGACACACCTACTCGACAAACAAGGAAATGTGACCTTGTTGACCTCAGTTTCAAAACAAAACAAACACTGGAATACATATCTTTGTTTCGACCTGCTCGTTCTCTCAGGTCAATGCGTTAACCTTGGTTGGCAATTACCAAAATATTGGCGGGCACCGTCGGCAAACAGTGCAACCATAATAATGATGAGAACTAAATATAATGCGTTGTTTAGCCATAATACGATACTACTTAAGGCATATCCTTGTACTAAAGACATTGTGTGTGCTTTATTAAAGAGAATATCGAAACATGAAGTAGCTGTGGCATGAGGACACACTTATCCGACCGGAGATATTGATATTCAGTTTTAGACCTTCCAAGATTGTGATGGAAAACAAATAGACGCTGGTGAAGCCTTATAAGTAAAATGCATCGTTGTCGCTCGTGGGATGCGATCGAGTCGGGGGTCGCGAGGGACTCCCTTCCGGCGCTTCGAACCCGACTCCCGGCTGCCGATGCTCGATTGTTTCCGCGAAGACGCTGGCATCACACTTTTGTTTTTGTGGCGTTTATTGACGTCAATGTGAAAATGGCGTCCACTGATGAAGATTTGTGTACAAGTCACGCAGATTTCGCGGTTATATGTTCATTTGTCGACAAATTCGGAGAGAAGCTGGGGTTACCCCTTCCTAACATAGGCGAGCTTCAGAATTTCCTCGAAGATACAGACAACGGTAAGCCCTTCCGAGGGAGAAATCCTCCCGAACTTAGCAACAACCCCTTCTTTATCGAGTCAGAGTCCCCTGAGCGGCCTCGGACGGTGGTATTTTCTTCAATTACGGCCCAACGAATTGACAGACGCCTCGTCGGCCAGTGTAGGCCATAAGTCCTGACTGTGAATTTGTCATTGCCCTCGGCGGGAAGTGGTGTACTACCCGCGTTGGCCAGCTACGAGGCAAATAGTAGGCGTGTATGGTCGTGACGTCGCTTCTTCCAAACCAAAACACGAAGGCTCGACCCAAGCCTCCCACATTTAAACGTTTGAGGGTCGGTTCGGTAACTCGACCTTGTTGACTTTCTACGAAATGACCCCGTTGAATGATGCTGCGAACGTCTGAAGTGACGTGCGCATTTTAATGGCTGGCCTGGTCATCGCAGTTGCACCAAAGGTCGCTTTAGGTCGTCAACGAGGGGGTTTGACCTGAGCGAGGGTTCGGTCTTTCGGTGCTGTCAAGCTGCATCTGGCCAACTTCTTCAGCCTTTATGAAATTTACTTGATTCTGTAATGACTGTTGACTCATAATGTCATTTCGAAAAGTTAGTTTTAATTACAAACCGCTAGGTTAAGGCTCCCAACTCGGCGTTATTCGTAGGAAGCGGTGGGCTTCACTGTCGGGTCAGGGTAATGAAAATAAACTCTAGCTTAGTTGTAAGATCACATTGACCTAGTATAGTCATTCTAGGGTATGATTGCACTAAGTCAGCCTATTCTAGTGTGTGCAGTATAGCCCTAGGATGTTTTTACACCACACCAGTGAAATTAAGCATAGTTTTAGACAAGTCAGTTTTTAACTGTTTATTGATAAGGATGAAAACTAAGTAATACCCTTACCCTAATGGATGCAGAGTAGGAATTTTCATTCTAATTTTTTTTTTTGTGTTGGAGTGGGAAACTAATTGCATTTTTTTTAACAGGTATGGCACAAACCTTATTTCATTGTAATGCTGTAGGCTAGTGGTTTTATCAGTCATTGCTCAGTGTTTGCTTTGTGTATATTTGATAGTGCTTGCACAATCAAAGGCTAGTATAGATAGGTTAGGTATTGGCTTTTACCCATTGTTATTGACAGGGACACATATTAAGGCCTGATTTAACTTGTATGTTGATATAGTTATGCTACCAAGTTGTGTAAACAAAAGAAATTACCAAAAAAATGGCTGTTTTGAGTCATACTAGACTCACTGTCTAGTTAAAGTAAATGCAAAAATGAAATGCTTTCAAATTTGTTCTTATCCAAGTTTTATGTGTAATATATTTTAGACTATAGTTTTTTAAGGCTACCAGCAGAAAATGTTGAGTAACATGACTTTAAATTTTATTTACAGTCGAATTCTTGATTAAAAATTGGTATAGATTACTTTTAATCTGTAATAAGACAAAGCAAAAGAAATATCTTCTTTTATGGTATATTTCAAACAATTCTACCTTTGTTATAAAATTAGAATTTGTTTCTAAACAAGATGGGGGTTTATTTATTTTGCAGTACTTCTTACTGTACAGACTTATTGGCAGGAATTTCTTATCAGCCAACAAAGATCCAGTTTTATGCAGACATGAACATTCCAGTTTTTAACTTTTTTTTGAAGATGTAAACTTTTCCAAGCGTCAGAAATAGTATGTTTTCTGAAAAAATTTTGTATTTTAATGTGTGAAGGTACCGATAGACATCGTCTTAATATGAGATGATTTATTTTAAAAGTTGAGTTTTCAAGAATTGTTCTGAAAAGTTTGGTTGAAGCGCCTCAGTGGCGTGGTTGGTATGGTATTAGCGTTCCACCTTGGTGGTTGCAGGTTCGATTCTCGGCCATTTCATTGAGGAGTGAGAGATGTGTATTTCTGGTGATAGAAGTTCACTCTCAACGTGGTTCGGAAGTCACGTAAAGCCGTTGGTCCTGTTGCTGAATAACCACTGGTTCCATGCAACGTAAAAACACCATACAAAAAAAAAAAAAAAAAGTTTGGTTATAATTTTGATGACCTAAACCAAGAAGGAATGTATTTATATTTATCTAGCCAAAAAAAGTGATGATATAAGTATGACGTAAGTAATTTTTGGTGAATTTCACATTAGTTTCCAGAAGGTAACATTATTTGTGGATCATTGTGAGAAACCTTTGGATAAAGCTATTGAACCCTCAGTTCTTTTGGTGATATACAAAGAGGACTACTCATAACTTAAAATGGGGTAGGGTGCAACCGTGTATCGTCTCTTGATTTCCAGACTTGGGTTGGGTAGGAAAAACTTTTCACTGTATTTCTCAAGTTTTCGTGTTCCCCTGCCTACCCAAAAACCATGATTTTCCAATGTGGTACACCATTTTTGTTTCCAGAACGTAGTAGGTCAAGTAACTGTAAACAATAGAAGTGAATACAAAATTTATCAAGCACATCAGATATCTATCTAATGCCTAGTCTTTTCTTTCATATTTGATTGTTACAGTTGTCATTCCAATTTGGCTGGTTGGTGAAAAGATGAATGTAACTTATTTGGAGTAAATGAAAGACAATAGGGGTAGAGTTGCTTTTGCACAATATGAGGTTATGACGACAGTTCTGGGATGCTGATTAACTGTAGGGACAGCAGTGATAGCCTGCTGAACTGTAAAGTGCATTGAGCAAAATTAATTCGGATACATTATACAGGTTCCATTCTCGAGATGTGTCATAAGCTGGAAAATTGTCGAAAATCATCAAAAATACCATTGCATTTTTCAAAAAAAACTTTAAATATTGATTATTTTGGCTTTTTGGAGTCATATTTCTTCCATCAGATTGGCGTAACCCTGGAATATGCGTCATAAACCTGGAAATAAATTCTGTTGAATATAATTGAAAACCGTCATAAGCCAAAACCATCATAAACTGGGGACTACCTAATGATTATAAACTTATTTCAGAAAAATCCCAGCATTGCTTTGCATATTGTCTTTATTCTCTGGATGCCAAATAGAATCTCAGTTCAACAAAATATTCACACAAGTTGTTTCCAGGAACTGTATGTTATGGCCTACAGTTCTTTCGTTGGAATAAAGATGTCAAAACTCATATCCTCTTTACATATTCTTGTTTTACAGGGGTAGCCCTTGGTAAGGCTCTAGTATTGTCTTTTAGTCTGATTCTGAGCTTTTATTTCCTTAACACAAAAACTGCATTCCTTTTTATTTCCTATAGCTAGATTGCATAAAAGTAAAATTGGGTCTTGGCTTTGGTAGCCTAAAGTCACTTATGCCAGGCTGTACAGGAGGTTACAAGAGTCATGTAGTCATGTTCTTTAGATAATAAGTTTGTGAGCAGGTTTCCATATAAAGCTAAATGTTTCAAGTTTTATAAGAACATATAGTTAATTTTAATGGCAATTTCTAATTTTGCCAGCTATATAAACCTGAAGTCTTGATGTCACCATCCTATTTCCAACCAATCCCTCTTGAGTTCCTGGTCTAAGGAGAAGGTGATTGCTGACTGCCAGTTGAATTAGTTGTCCCCACCCCCTCTTTTGTTTCCGGTTAACTTACCTTTTATCGAGCTTCAGTAACTAGACCAACTTTTCGTATATAGGTACATTATTTCCATATTAAAGACTAGGTTTCTGTTTGTACAAAAAATTTCTAATATTTAAAAAAAATACTGTTTTTGTAATTTTTGCAAATATTTTTTTTTCCATAAACATAATTTTATTTCTAATGTATACCATGGATTACTAATCAGTACATGCAGTTTGGTTTTTTTTATTTTGTTGTTGTAAGAGTAGCTTTAGGTTGCTGAGATGACAGTCCCCCTTTTTAGACTGATAGGGATCATTGGAGATTGTGATGAAAGCAGATGTGGAAATTGGAGCAAGGCAAAGGTGATGAAATAGTGCATAGCAAGAGCCAAAACAACATATGAAAGGTAAAAAGGCAGAAAGCAGTGCCATTGGGCTGAAGGGATACTGCAAAGAATCTAGTACTGAGTTGCTATGCAAGGCTCACTTGATTGGTAAACCTCGGTACGTAGTGTTATTTGTACTTGGGACCAAATTTTTATGAATACGAAAATATGTAATACAGGTTTAGTATGAGTAGGGAAATTTAAAAGTTTGTCCTTTGCAATTCTATAAATTTGTTAATATACTTAAGTACATGCTTATGTCATTGGTTTTCTTCAGTTTTACAGTTCTTGTCTAATTTTAATTGCTCTTGACTAAACTCGTAATTGTTCCAACACGTATAAAAACCTACACTTTCATATGTGGAATAATCTGCGCTCATCTAGCTTCGGCTGTTCTTGATTAGTCTTTAAAAAACAAAATCTTGATGCTATCGTCGCCGCACTAGTGTTTGTACGTTTCTGAGTCTTATCTTTTTTGTTCATACCATGTTCTCTATTCTTTGGGAATATGTACTCCCCATGCCACATGTAGTATTGCTTTTTTAAGTCTATAGTTTATATAGCTATTTCTGTGCATTGGTTTTTGTCCCCTGGTGCTGGACAAAAAGTGACAGAATGAGAATTATCCCACGTGTGTCTTCCTTTCGGATCCCAGCCCGTATTACCTTTATAATGTAGTGGAAAGCTTTTATTTTGTGCCATTTTTGTGAGATCTTTCAGAGATGATTCAAGAACAGCCAAAGTTAGTGAAGTGGAGATTATACTCCAGACAGTATATGAAAGCGGAGCTATGTACTATGTTAGGAAAAATACAAATACACTCTAAATTAAGATTTTCTTATGTATGAGTTATTCCGAAAATATGAGATCGGAAAATTAGGAATTAAGGTCCAAGTTTATTTATTTGTATATTTTTTCTAGCTTGGGTATTTGTTAGATGTATTTTTGCATTACGTTTTTGCAGTAAAAGTTCACAGTTTTATTTCTTTGCTGAATTTTGAATTTTTTTTTATTCCATGTATCTGTGATGTATTTGTATGGGTGATTGCATTATATGTCCATAAGTCATTTCAGCATGTTTATAATGAAAAAACTTCTTATTCTTCCACAGTAAACCCACTACTCTCACAAGGTGTATGTTTACTACTACGACGCATTAATAAATCAGTTAAGTTTGATCGTTGGGAAAGAGGACTCCAGCGATTTGCACACTCCTATTCACATCAAGATGGCTGGGAATTGGAACGGTTTGGGTTTAAGAAAGCCAAATTGGAAGTCAAGATCAGAGTTTTCAAGGTAGGTTTGGGGCTTAAATTTGGTATAATATTGTATACTATATGTACTACTAAATATTACAAACGTGTGTACAAGAACAGACTTTGTTATGGTATGCAAGGAGATCTGAAGCTTTTTGGTGTGGGGATTTTTGAAGAGTAACTTATTGTAAGAAGTATTTTCATCTATTACTATATTTTTTCCATTAGTGAGTGATTTAAGCTCTTGTTCTGCTGTCCATTTGCAATTTTGTGTTCATTTTTCCAATTGTCAAAAACATGAACTAATTTTATTGCTTTCAAATTCTGGGGACTATGATATTGAAGGGATGAATTATTGCAACTGTGAAGAAGGATTTCAAAGATTTAAGTTTGGATCTGCAAGGAAAAACATGTCCTCAATAGTAATCTTTTATTTCTTTCCCTCCAGAACTTACTTGAAGCACAGTTTGACCTGTATAAGAGCTTCAAGGACAAGGTGAACTTGCTGGGTGCTTCAGAATTACGTCTCCAACCGTGTGGACGTGATAAAAAAGGGGTTTCATATTGGTGTCAGCTGGATGACTGTGCTAATCTTCGCATCTACTGTGATGATCAAGATGAAGAAACTTGGACTCTTGTGGCTAGGTAAAGTTATATGTCGGTTACTACACTCATGCCTCTTCATTTGAACAGGCCATATGCTAATTATACAGTAACACCTCAGTTTGTCAAACTTGATAGGGTTTTGTTGGTATAGTTTTGGCTAGACTTTTTTTTCTATGGAAATCTTGAATGGTAAGAATAAAGTACAGTTTATTACTCTTAGGGCTAAAAGTTATTTGAAATAGTTAGGTGTGGGATAACCTGGAGATGTTGAAGTGTAATCATACTGTAGGGTCTATGCTACTTATCAGATATTGTTACATATTAGATAAGACCCATAAGATATTTGATCATTTGATAGATACTGTATTTGTATTGGCTGCCAATAATGTTTAATTTCTTGACACTCATTAGTGGACTTGTGTAGACAACAAAGTGTGTTTGTTGTCTTGCATATTGAGTGTGATAGGATGCATATCTGAAGCAATCCAGGAAGGGGTTTTTTGTTAGCAGTAGTGTTTATGAAAGTGGGAGATGTAGAGGTTTGGTTAGTGGTGGTGTTTTTTTATCTACCCTTTTGTAATAGCTTTGTTTTGAACATCCCTCTTGAACTCTTTCTCTGTAGTGACAGTGCTATGACATCAGTCATTTGTGTTTCTTGTATTTTATATCATACACATGCAGTTTTTCAGTTTGGCCTTTCAGTATTAGGACTAAATACACTATAACTCTGTTAACTTTTAAGTCAGATGTAACTCTAATTTTATTTCACATGATTTGAGTTTTTGTCGTAAAAACTGTTATAGCACTATATAAGTGTTATGGCTTGAGAACTAGATAACAGACATTTGTCAATGTACTTGAGAACTCGCCCAAATAAGAAAACTTTTGTCACTATTGAAAATGTCCAAACCACCAGTTTTTTTTTTCTTTTCTTTCTTTCTTCAAGATTCTGCCTATGTCTTAAACTCGAGTTCATTGCATCTTTTCATTTTCAGCTCAAGAGAAGAGCTTGTGGCCCTCATTGCTGAACTTGATTCAGAGTCACCCCCTGGTGCAAGTCGGGAGATGTCTGTTGATGGAAGTCGTAGTGGAACAGTTACTCCAATGGGACTAAGTGAGGCTCCCACTCCAGTTGACAGTAAAGCTGCCACACCAGTTGCCAGTGGCCGAACATCTCCCGTTATTGATACTGGTCAAGCTAAAGATGATTCCATTAAGAAGATCAAAAGTGAAGTCGTAGAAAAAGTGAAAGAACGGCTAAAAGTAGAGGAGACGGAAGATGTGCCTAAAAGTGGAGAAAAGTTAGAAGGAACAGTCATCAAGAAAAAAGAAGAAGTGGAAAATAAAATGCCAAGTAAACTGACAGAAAATAAAGAAGAAAATCAGAAAGATAAGAAAGGAATTCCAGATTCTGGTGAAACAAAAGCGCATGCAGAAAGAGGAAAAGATGTAAAAGAGGAACCGGTACAAGGAGTAAGTACAGTGGAAATGAAGAAAGAGGAAAATACTGCTCTTCAGGGAATGGATAAAAAACCTGAAGAAAAACCTTTACCTGTCAATAAAGATACTGTTATGAGAGAAAGAGATAAACTACCAGAAGCAAATGATAAAGTGGAAGTCAAGCGAAAGGAGACAGTATGGGACAAACTGAGCAAACAAAATGAGGAAAGAATGGGAGCTCTTGCTGCTGGGAAAGAAGCAGCAAAAAGCAGTGTCACCCCTGAAAAGTTGCTTGATGAAAAATTAAAAACAAAACTAAAAGAAATTGAAAGGGTACCTGCAGAGGGTCAGAAGGAATCGGGAATCAGGCCAGCAGGAGTATCTGATAGCCCTGTGAAACCAAGTGATGAAAGAAAACAAGAAACTAAGGTTAGTGAATTGAGTGTGGGGCCTAGTCAGGATAAAGTTCTTCACAGTCCAGAGTTACAAAATGCAAAGGAGAGTGGAAAAGCAGATCAAAACGTTGGATCTGGAGCACCTCCTACCCCTAAAGCATCGGTAGATAAGCCATGGATATCACCATTCCCAGCATCAATTGGGTCTGTATCCATAACTCCTGTTCAGCCGCCAAAGGAACGTGTATTGCCTCCTGGTTCAGAATCGATCATAAAGAATTTGCCAGCATCAACAACTATAACGCCAGCAACAAAACAGGTACCTTTATCACCCGGACATGCCCCTACTGGAGTTTCTGAAGCCGGACTTCAGCCTCCTACATCAAAAGCAGGCCCACTTTCTCCTACATCGAAAACTGGACCACTTTCTCCTACTTCAAGAGCTGGCCCGCTCTCACCAACCTCAAAAACAGGACCACTTTCACCTACTTCCAAAACTGGACCACTTTCTCCCACTTCAAAAATTGGGCCCCTTTCTCCATCTTCAAGAGCTGGGCCTCTGTCTCCTCCAAAACCTGGGCCACTGTCACCAACTTCAAAGCTTGGGCCTCTTTCTCCAACTTCAAAGCTTGGGCCTCTTTCTCCAACTTCAAAAGTAGGATCCTTATCTGTGATTCCAGTACCTTTGACTAAAACTGAAGCTCATGTTCTACCTGTTAAAAGTGGGGCACTTTCTCCAACTTCAGTTCCAGCCAGCAAGAGCAGACCACTATCTCCAACTTCAGCTCCATCTAGCAAGAGTGGACCACTATCTCCAACTTCAGCTCCATCTAGCAAGAGTGGACCACTATCTCCAACTTCAGCTCCATCTAGCAAGAGTGGACCACTATCTCCAACTTCAGTTCCATCTAGCAAGAGTGTACCAGTATTTCCAACTTCAGTTCCCTGTGGCAAGACTGGACCTCTATCTCCATCTTCATTGCCTCCAAGTAAAAGTTGCCCTCTATCTCCCTCATCATTACCATTGGGAAAGAGTGGATCACACAGTTCAATAGAGGCGAAGCCAAGTAAAGAGGGTCCACTGTCGCCTCCATCCTCTGTTATTTCTGGTAGAGTTGCAAGATCAGTTTCACCTTCAAAAGTTCCTGCTGAAAAGGAACCAAGCTTAGTACAGAATTTACCAACAAGTAAAGAGGTTGAGAAGTCAAGTGATTCGCACACTGTTTCATCTTTAAAAAGTCAAGCAAATACGGTTTCAGTTGCTGCTGCCGTCACATCTTTGCCATCAGCTCAGACTGCTTCATCGCCTGCAGTTGTTTCAACTCATTTAGTACAACACAGTAAAATTCCTCCTCCATCTTCATCTGTTAATGTGACATCTAGTATTCCATCATCATCCTCTGCATCTAGTAGTAAGACTATAGGATCTTCTTCTAATGAGTCTTCAGCAAAAATTCAGCAGAATAAAGTACAAGTGTGTGGGGATCCTCTGAAGTCTGTGTCAAGTGACAAAAGTGTAGCCTTGGCACCTGGAGATATTATCCCGCCTTTCCCTCCAGTGCCATCTAAAAGCACTCATCCATCAACACCAAAAGATGTACCCCCAACATCTTCAGTATTATCTCTTAAATCTGTGCCTCCTGTAGTTCCAGCTCGTGCTGCTGAAGCAATTCCTACTCCAAATGTGCGGGCACCACCTCTTGACAGTGTAGCACCTCGTATACCAGCTGAAGCACAGACTGAAACACCAGTACCTCCCTTCCCTCCAACTCCAGGAACATTCCCACCAGTTCGTGAATTAACATCTAATGATGTACCTAGTGCTCCTGTAATTCAAGTCAGTAAAGATAAATCAGTGAAATATTTCAAACCTCCTTCGCTATTACCATCAAGCAGTACTTACATCTCTACTCCTCCCAGTAAAGCACCACCTTTTGAGCAAATGGCTCCTTCATTACCTGCAGAATCTACTGTCTTATCTGAGCCTTTTCCCAAAGTACCGACAGCTTTTCCAGCAGCCCCTGTCACTAATAAGGATACACCTTCATCGAGTAGTACTCCTAAAACACAAGTTACATCAGCTACCTATTTCAGTTCACCACCGAAGTTCACATCAAGCCCAACGATACCAACTCCACCGACACGAGCACCAACATTAGTGAAGGATGCAGTTGTAACAGAGCCTCCTCAAAAGAAAGCTAAAGTGGAGGATGCTAAATTAGAATCTCAAAAGGAATCTCCCAAGGTACCATTAGGAGGTTCTGGACGTGTCTTGAACCTTTTGAAGAGATCACATGTACCCAGCCCTGATGAAAAGAAGGAAGTGGGTGGTGGTCCACAGGAGGCAAAGGTTATGAGAAAGGAAGAACCTAAAACAAGTACACTTATAGAGGAGATAAAACTTAAGAAGGAAAGTAGTGTAGGGAAGACTCCTTTATTAAGTAAGAGTGTCTTTCCATCAAAGGAAGACAGCATGACAAAAACTGGTACTGGAGTCCAACCGAGCACTGGTGCTGCAAAACCTCATAATGCTGAGGTCAAATCGGGTACGGAAGTTAAGAAACCTAGTGGGGACCCCCCAAGGAGGCTTTTAAAACTTCACAATTTTAGTAGAGAACCTGTGAAACCTGTTGTAACTCAGCCTGTAGAGAAAAAAGCAGAAACCTCTAGTAAAGATGAACCGAATAAATTAGAATCGGAAACTAAAAATTCTGGAGTAGGAGAAGCTATTGAAGAACCTGTGATGATTGTGAAAGGGGAGGGTGAAGGTGCTAAATGCGAGTCGGGTAATGACTTGCATTATCTAGAAGGTTGTCACTCCTCTAGACCATGGTGGGAATGCTTTGATAATGATAGTAATAGCCATAATGTAGTTGATAACGAAGACAATTGTGAAACTATTGAAGAAAATGTTATGTATTTTTGGGGAGATGGAAATGGTGTAGATTGTGATGCTGGTAATAATGGTGATGAAACTGAAACCAATGCTGAAACAAAGCAAGGGGGCAGTGGAAATAGCACTCTAGTTGCATCAGACAACCGATCCAATTCAACACCAGGCGAGATAAAGTCTCAAAAGGAGAAAGAAGGTGGAAGAACGGATAATGACGTGAAGGAAGTAGATGGGATTGCTGACAGTGACGAAGCGAAAGTGAATGGCTTAAGAACTTTAGAGTCTGAAAAGAATTTAGATCAGCTGGGAAAGACTGAATCAAAAGGTGATGGGAAGCTCTCGGGGGTTAATGGCAAGAAGTCTAACGAAGACAATGATATTTATGGTGAGAAAAACATTATGAATAAAAGTAGTAAGGTAGGTGATGGAAAAAATAAAAAAGACAAATCACATGGAAATGATAATTGTGAAAATATAGTAAGTAAGGATGTATCTGATAAGGGGGAAACTGTAATTCAGAGACAAGACTCTTCTAAAACTAAGGAGGAGAAGGAAAGTACTGTAGCTTTAGGTCGTTCTGATAGTTCTGTGAAGGGACCTGAGGAAACTGGTAGGGAAGCATGTGCAAAGAGGGGTACACGGAATCGAGCTAGTCTTGAAGAAGTGAAAGATGAAAGTGAAGAAAGTGAGAAAGAGGAACTGGACAGCACTTTAGAGGAGACTGTCATTAAGAAGAAGCGTGGCCGACCTAAAGGAACTACGGTGGCAGCCAGAGGGAGAAAACCAAAGCCGGTAAGGGCAGCTTCTCAGCCTTGTAGTGGTGGTGAGGATGAAGAAATTGAAGAGGGAAATGATGATGATCAAGAAAACTCAAAAAAGAAACGACAGCGTGGCAAAGGAAGTACAACAAGACCGCTTCCTGATGGTAAATATGCTCATTTTACCCATAACATACTGGTACATTTTTTCTGATACACCTTTTCAATAGGTTTTTTGAGTTTGGAAAAATAATATAAACTATTATACGTGAACCCAGATTGATACACATTACTACTGTGGACTGTACCTTTTTGAAAGTATAAGTTATTATTTACCTTGCTCCTGTCTCAAGATGTATTTATTTGTGTGTATAGAACTATTACCTTGTGATTTGTGGGCTTGTTTCTATGCACTCCTGTTTTATTGCTGCATGATGTCTCACTTTTGCTGAAGTGTTGGTAGAAATTATTTTTGGACAATTACTGAGTGCTTATTTTTTTTTAAATCACTGAAATTACTGTATTAATTGGTGAAAGACTAGTGTAGGGTGGCCATCCTTTTGCACTTTTTTATTCATGCTCTAGTCCAGATGAGTCGTACAGCAATTATACCCTCTCCAGTTCTTTGAAGATATGTTGATATGAACCTGTTTAGGATTGGGAAACTTGAAATGATTAGAGTATATATTACTTTGATTTTTCCGAATTGTACTGTAAAGTTTGTAGTTAAATTAGTGAGAGGAGCGCATGTTTCTTACAATTTGAATCAGTCCATCTTGGTCCAGTCTTGAATTAGATTTATTGATGAAAATGGTTGGCTGTCAGTAAATACCTGGAGATCACCATGATCACATTCATTGATGAAAATTGTTGGTTGTCAGTAAATACCTGGAGATCACCATGATCACTCAGTTATGTTGGCACCAGCGACCCACTTGGGATAAAGCTGGTAAAGAAGAAAGTGTTTGTTTGCATCTGTAGTCACTCCAAAATGGCAGATATAACAGCCAACTTTCTTAGATTTCACAAGGTCATGATTGCCAAAAATTAATTTTGTTCAAGGATTTTGAGCCTGAGGGATGATCATCAAATTATTTCTATTTTAAAATCGATATGGTTCATTTGTCTGTTACTGGGCATCCTCAGGATATTTTGGTTACAGAGTGCAAATGGCTTTATGAATGAGAGTATACTTATTACTCTTCAGAAAAATGGCAAGGACAGCATTCAGATACCTTGAACATTATATTCTATGCAAAACTACCATATATCCTGGTGTCCAAGTCACTCTGATCTTGAGGATGCACCCCAGTTTTGCATGGGAAATTTTGGGTAAACATACATGAAAAAGAGTTGACACTAACAATACATAGTTAAAAACTGATTTGATTGGAAAGCTAACTCTATTAAAGTTTCTCAGTTCATTAAATAGTGCACAGTATGTTGCTTTGTGTGCCACGGCATATTGATTATTGTAGTTTGTTCAGTTATGTTTTTATTTTATTTTTTCTTGGTAAGGCTGTCTGAAGTTGACGTAAGGCTGTCTGAAGTTGACAAAGCATCGAACTAAAAAAAGAAAACAGCCTACCAAGTAATGTGTACATTATAAACTGTCCAGGTGTGATTCATAAAATGTTGCCTCAGTATGTCCAAATGTATGGGGTTGTAGGTGTTGTATTATCTCCAAGAGGTTGATAGTACATATTGTATGTAGTGTTCTGCATTTTTAAATCTCTGGTAAAGGAAAACTAGACTTCACAATTGGAAATATTTACTATTTAAAATAATATTGTATGGCACAGTTACATGTTTTAAGAGTACCATGTGAGTGTGATATCCCAATTAGAACAAAGTAAAGAATAGAATAAAGATTAAAATCCATGCAAATAACAACAAAAGAAAAACATTTTAACCTTCAAAACCTCCAAATATGTTGTACATTGATACTGTTGGACACATTCACCAATAGGAACTCATTTTCCCTCTGTCCATTAAATTCATACCTAGTATCACTGCTTTTCCATTTGCTGGTTTTCTTTTGCTCTGTGATTTTTAAATATTGAAATTAAGCTCAAATTTTTTTTTAATTTATTCCAATTCTTACTCAGAGTAATGTGAAAGATGAAATTTGCTAAAAGGTATATGATAATGAAATAATAAAAATCTGAAAATTATTTGCATTACCTATATTCTCAAGAAAACTCACTTCTAGTCTTAAGTTACTCAAATGCTTTACAAATTCTTTAAAAAAAACTGGTTGTTGGTTAATGATTTTTTTTTACAAATAGGCTTGCCTTTTTTTACCACTACAGTTCTAGTCAGCAATTCTTAACATACAGTCTGCCATAGTTTGACCGTTTTTCCTCTTGCTTGTAGCTGGACATAGCTTCAGTTTCAACAGTACCTTAGTAGACAATACTAAGAGTTTTGGGCAGTGTCATTGTGTCCCATAGTATTCCCTTTGCTTTGTTTTCCACTTAACTACGTAACTGTGCCTACATGTTTTGTTAACATCTTATTTATACTGGCATAAGGCCAAGTATAAATGTCACTGATTGGTCTCAAACTATTTTATGGTAACCCAAACTGCCAGGAAATTATCCTATTTTTTCCTAGGTGAATACAAACCTACACTTTCTTAAATGGAGTGTCTCTTGCAAGGTGTGCTTTGGCTGTTATTGACTAAGTAGAAAAAACAAATCCTTCAAGTCTATGGGTCATGCTACCTGAAATGGCCTATTCCCATTGTGTTCTCAGTGGCACTTGCAACTGGATGCCACTGTTTGTACTCTAGTTGGGTGTTGAGAGTTTCCTCTTGCACATGCTTCGTGTACATATTTCTGTTGATCTGCTGCGAGGTTGTTAACCCCCTATTGTATTTTGTTTCTTGTAACCTAAAGCTTTGCAAATTTGCAAGAATTTTGATGGTGGGGGGCAGGTTTTTGTGATGTTCAAGCCATGTGGTCTCCCTCCTGTGTCTGTGGTGTTCTTGGTCTGTGAACCACATGTTTGGTCCCCTGTGTGTAGTGATTCATGGCTTCTTAGGAGGAAGATTAATCATGAGTCGAGGCATTGTGTTTGCAAGGGCAAACCTTGCAGCTATTTCATGTCCCTGATAGTGATAAAGTCACATTCTCTCGCTCTCCTGTTGGGGAAGATGGTGTTCCAGAGTGGCTATGTGTGACGGGTTTGTGGGGTGGCAAGCCCCTCAATAGTCCTAGTTTGGGAAGATGCGTCGGAAGAAGGGAAGCAACCCTTGGTCCTTTTCCCGTACCCCCCTGGGGTTCCCCCTACAGCCACCCCTCCAGCAATCCTGGCTGCCCCCCTTCATGTTTTGTGGACAGATGGACAGATGGCTACAAAAGGTGACCTCCCTCATTCCATCAGCATCGTCCTCCAGCACATAGTAGAAGGGGAGAGAAGACAGTTTCCCAGTCTTCCTTTCAGTCGTCATATGCATTGAGAAGAGCAAGAGAGAAGGGGGTGCTAATAACAAGAAACAGTTCAGGTCTGACTCCACTGCTCCCTCCCTACCCTCTCTGAAGTATCAGAGACTGGAAAGCTGCTTTTTGTCGGCGACATTAGAGAGGAGGAGGAGGCTGTGATGTGCCCCTTCGTTGCCTCTGTAGCTTCATTGTTTGTATCCTCTGCCTCTTGCCCCTTCTCATGACAGCATCGGAGAGATGGGGTGACTTCTAGGAAGAGTAGAAGTAGATCTTACTGCAGCACCAACAGAATTTAGAGATGGTGCAGATCGTTGAGGAGGCGCAGGTCCCTGAGATGGAGGTGGTTGCACAGACGAAACAGATCCTCTGCCAGAAGTTGTCATGAGTATGAGTGTTGTAGCAGGTCAGTGAGGTAGTCAGGCAGCCACTGTATATGCTCCTATTCCAGGAGCTGGATGAAAAAGGATGTCATGAAGATCGGGAAGGCAGAACCAACACTCTTGGGAGGTGTTCAGCCATGCCTCATCCCGTTGGAGGTCTTGTCACCTTGCATGTCTAACCCTCCTATTAGGAACCATCACGAGACAGTCACAAGGGCCCCCTTCTTCATGTCTTGCTAAGTTCCTATGTGGCAGACTGGAATAACGACAATTGATGCCTTTTAAGTTCAGATTTCCTGTTCCGAGTGGCGTTGAGTGCTGGGTTAGTGTCCATAACCTTGGGATAGAATTGACTGTCAGATGCATCCCAGGCAAAAGGTACATCCTTGCAGATCAGTTTAGCGGGGTTGACAGTTTAGTAGGATAGTAGGCATAATCGTCCATGAATCAGTAGCAGCACACAGGCTGATGTAACTCTGGAAGGAAGCACACAGGCTGATAGAGCACTGGAAAGGACTGACAGTTGACCTCTTCACAGTGGCACGGAACATAGAGCTGCCTCTGTTCTACTCCCCCTTATTCCTGTACCAAAGAGCAGCAATGCAGGATAACTTCAAACATCTGTGGGACAATATGTACATATTTGCCTGTCAGCTCTTCAGGCACATGAGTAAGGTCCTCAGGCTCTTCGAATCTCAGGGACTGTGAATGACTTTACTGGCCCCCCATGGCCTCAAACTGGGTGTAATTAGAGGTGGTTAGTAGGAATGGGTTTGAATAAAAAGGTTTTAAGTTTTCTAAGTGTAGAATTTTAAGGGATGTTGCTAGATAAATCATCAATTTTTGTAATAGTCAGCAATCTGTAGGAGTAAGTTAACGAAATTAGTTTTACTACCGTGAACAATATATAAAGATTAAAGTGATAATCCATAAATACAGTAATAGATTCATGCTTTCATTTTTGTTATGAAAAGCAGTAATCTGGTGTGGAACTTAAGTGGTGCCAATCTCCACAACTATAATTATTAGTTTTAATGAAAATGATTATAGGTAATTTAATTTTTCCTGAAAGTAAATTGCATGGTAATTTCAAGGAACTCCATGTTATGAGGTTGTTCTAAGGGTTGTAAAAGTTGGACATTTTTGAACTTGTAACAATATATAGCTTTTATGTTCGTTTTACCTTTGCAGAATTTTATAAATATATTTTTTTCTTAGCGCCAAGGCAGAGGTCTGCCCGCATAGCTAAGATTCGTGAAAAAGAAGAGGAGGAGCGAAGAAAGTTAGAAGCCCTTCGCATGAAACAACTTGCTGAAGAGAATAGGCTGAAAGAGTTGAAACGAAAGGCCAGAGAAGAAAGAAGGGTAAGAGCTACTGTTGTACAACCCTACTTATACACACATACGTACATTGATTTGGACAAATGTAGATATTGTATCTTTTGTATTTTCCCAAACAAAAGTTGTGTTTTTACTGTATTTGATAAGTGGAAAAGTTACCTTAGGCACTAATTTGTACTGTGTATTTTAGATGTGTGCTATAAAGTTTTAGATAATGTCATTTTTCGTTTTGCAGGCGCAACGGGAGATCAAAAAGGGAAAACGTGAGAAGAAGGAAAAAAAGGTGAATAATGTAGTTTCCTTTTTCATTGAGCATTTTTTTTTCTTTTATTAAAAAAATGTACCTTATGCTAAAAATGAGCACAGATTAATGCCACAGTCACATCATTTCAGTATCAGATGCCAGCAGATGGTCTGGGTATACTTGGAAAATGTTAACAAAGCCATTTACTATCAGGCTGTAGCATTGATTTTAGGATAGCCCACATAATTTTGGTAGTAATGCTATACAAGGGTGAAAAGGAAAAGAGGACAAATACCTGTCAAAAGAAGGAAGGGGTTAGTAATAACAGAAAAAGAGGTGATAGGCAGTGCTGAGCAGAACATGTTAGTGATGTCATGTCTCATGAATGAAGAGGTATGAAAGCAATATTAATAAAATTTCATTGATATACCAACAGCTGACAAAGACCTGAACATTCTTAGGAATGACTACAGGACTGAGAACAGTTCCTTGCACGATATTTAATATGATTTGGGCTGGTTTCTGTAATACTCAGTTCACTGATACTTGTTGTTTTCAGTAGGAATTAGTCGGTCATCTGCAGGTCTACCTGGCTGTATTTGTTTGGGCTTGTTGAATAGTGTGGAGGGATCTTCATCAGAAGTAGTGTTATTTGCACTGACTGATTCTAGGATCCTAATTATCAACTGAATTTGGTTGAGTAGGTAGCTGTGATAGCTTAGATTTCCCCTTTTTAGATCCACATTGGTTTGTAGGAAGATAATAAGCAGTCTGCTGTTTTAATGATCATGCTTTTGGGATATTTTCAAAGGTTTTTGTAAATATGAATGTTAAGTTTCCTATGTTAGTGCTGTGCTAGTACATAGTTACATGCCTGAAGATTTTTATGATGAGTAGGGGATGAAAATTTGTTGATTAGGTTTCATTTCAGGCTGTTTAATGTATTTGGCATTGCAAAGATAAATTACAAGACTAGAAATTATTGCTAAGATGGGCAATTGGCATAATTAATAGAAATGTATAATTTGGGAGTAGCAGACCCTGTATCATACTGAAGTGCACCAACTTTCCTGTCTTCTTTTTGCTGTTTGAATATCCGTCATTAAGAAGCTTTTAAGAATAACCTGTAGTGAGAAGAGCTTTGAAGATCAAGGGAGAAAGACATTACTTATATATTGTGTAATATGTTATAAGATTTGTGGTTGTTTTTTTTATGTTGCTGTATTTTATGTGCATACTGGCAATGACAGTAATATTTGTAGTAGTCACAACAAAGATCCTTCTATAAGCAGTCAAGTAAAAGGAAATGTGCTTAGCTTTTAGAAGAAAATGACTAACACTGTAATCACTTTTTAGATGTGTATTAAATACATAGGTATGCCACCTGATTGTGTAGCATTTGTAACAATTTAAAGATGAAATTTTTTTACCTTGATTAATAGCTCGTAATATCAGATTTTTAGATGATGATGAGATTCATGATAATTTTTGGTTGTTAAGGATAAAGAAAAAAAGAAGAGGAAAAAGAAGCGGGCCAAGAAAAAGACTGGTGCTGGAGATCCCTGGGAAAATTCGTCGTCGTCATCAAGGTAAAAGGATTCTCTTAATGTTGTTTAGCTGTTGATTACAATTTGAGGTTTTTTGACAGTGTTTAATACTGCTTTGTCATTATACCGTGTTGAATGGTTTTTAGTGATTGATCAATATTCCATTTAGTGGGCTTTGCAGTTACCAGAAATTATCTGTGAAATATAATTGAATGGACGTTGTTGTATTGGTAGGAAATTATTATATTGAATTACACTATTACATTACTGGAATTGTCAACCAGGTACTACAGTGTTCTTTATTGTTTGTCAGTTCCAGTTCAGAGGAAGATGATATAGAAGAGGAGGAAGAGGATGAAAATCTAGAGTTCAAAAGTGACCATGAATTCAGCCCCGAGTCAGACATTGAAGAAGCTGACGCACAGCCCATCAGAAGAGCTCGGACAGCCAAAAAAGGTAAGAAAGGTAACAGATCGTTCTGGAGAATTTTGGCATGGTAGAGTAGTATGTTAGATTGATGGACTTCAGTGTAACAGTACTGAATTATTTGAGTTTTCTCACAATCATCTTTTCCCAGACTATAATGTGAATCTTTGCTTATAAAAAAAAAAAATAGATTTTTATGGCGTGGTAGTAAATGGTATATGAAAATATGGCTGCCTCACCAACAACAGCAGCAACAAAATTGACAAGGCCATCAGATTCCAGATTTTACAGATGTTATTTTAACTATGAACTGACATAATTTCATGGTACTACTTTAATGACCCCATTAATGGGAGGGATATTATCCAGTCAAGATATTACTGGAGTATAATGTCAGAAGATGAAAAAAGTTAGAATAATGCAAAATTTGCATATTAATTGAAGTTAGTAACAGGGTACAAACAGGCAACATTGATATGAATGTCTGAGGTTTGTAAGTGTCTCTAAGGGGTTCTTATGTGAAACCTTGTGACATTGGTGGCTGTTTGAACTTCATTCCTTGGGCATGTAGCATCAGGGCCCTTCAAAATGAGATACTCAGGTTTTAGGTAATTGTGGAAATTTGATCTTTGGACTGCTCTGCAGGTTTGCTATTATTCTATGGAAGACATAACTCTATAGTCAGTGGTCAGCTTGTTACCAATAAATTGCCTCCTTATGGATGATCCCCATGGCTTATAAAAAAAATGTCCAGTAAGTTTTTGCTGTAAGAAAGTACCAGTTGAAAAGAAGGAATATCATACATGTAAGTGAATATAAAGTAATACGGGTGGAGCAAGAAACAAGAAAAAAATTTTACATTTATTGAACAATCAACAATAGTACAATGTACAGGTACTTTTAAAATATAAAAGAACAGTAAAATCATGAATGGCATGTACACCTGGATTGAGAATGAGCTGGGAGTTGGCACCTGAATTTTGCAAGTGCCCAACACCCCCCTCCATGTATATTCACTATCTTTTTCATATCGGTGATGTGTTAAACTAAATGATAATTAATAATAATATAATAATAATGATAATGCTGTGCACAAAAAGAAAATGATACAGTAAGAAAAAGTAAATTCACTGGTAGCAATGGTGTAGTGTAAATTAATGATAGTATTTATAGTTCCTTTTTTATCCATCACAATGCCAGGGTTTAATATATGAAAAGTAATGTGAAATAAAAAAAAAATTAATAAGGCTAAGTAAACAAATTTTTTATTTAAAAATGAAATTTTAAGCAAACAGAAGAAGAATATGTATACAAAATAAAGAATATGTATACAAAATAAACAAATTAATACATGAACTAAAAAACACAAGTAAGCATTATTTGCATAGACCTGCCACCCCGCCAAATACAGCATCCAGGTAACCAACTGTACGCTTCATAACCACAAAGTAATGTGCCTGACAGGAAAAGTTATGCTTTTATATAACTGCCAAATGCAGTATTTCACCAGCATGTAACTACATTAAATGAGTTGTCATAACAGAAGGATTGAATCCTTATAAAGGTTTGAAAATGCAGAAAAAGTGATATTTTAAAAAGTTATGTTCGGGCGAACATAACTTTTTAAAATATCACTTATTTACCAGAAATTTAAGTAGCTAAGTTTAGAATCATTGTGAAGTAGTTTTCAATGTAAGCGGCAGTTAAATACAAAGTCCCTGCCTTCCATATAAACATTAACATATCTACAAGACTGAGAATTAAGAGTTTTTATTATATACATTAGAGATTGATATAAATTTATCATCCGTCTAAAAATTAGCTTAGTTTGTATTGGTCCCAAAAAGTTTAGAGATTTCAAGAACTGAGATAAATTAGAATGTATTACAATGTGTCTCTCTAATATCTTGAGACAGTAAACTAAAAATTAAACTAAAAGTGTAAAAATTATCTTTTTATTTTGTCCATATGGTTAATAAATCAAAATTTATTTTCATAGAAATGTAAAGAAAGGTAAATATGTTAACTGTTTTGGGACTAGCACTCATAAGAACATTTATTATTGGTCAATATGCAGTGTAATTTATTTTTTTAAATTAAAATTCATTGATAAAGTAATTAACACAGAGTTTTTATGTTAATGAAGGTGATTTCACAAAAAAAAGATTTTACCAATTGGCATGTCAAATCATCGTCATGTCTGGTCAAAAAAAAAAAAAAAAAAAAAAAAAAAAATTTTAAGCCCATGCCACTGCTATAAGGCTCAACTATAAAGTAGGTGAGCATTGCTACCATGTGGTTGAATGGATTTGCTTCAGTTTTTTACCACTTTTCAGATAGTTAAACACTAATAATGAAAATACATGCATATAGAGATAAACATTTGACCTCTGAAGTATATAAATTTTGTGATTAAAATAAACTGTTAATTTTTCATAAATGAATAATATAAATAAAAAAGTTGCTGTCAAAACCGCTTTCTTTACGAGAGATGAAAGAATTTTAGTTATGGTACATGCTGTGAAAGTTTAATTGAATTTGTTCAGTCTCATTCGAAGTATGTTCATTTACATTTCTGAAATATAAGTTTTGAGAAAAAAAAAAATTCCATTTTGCATAATTTGTAATAACTAAGAAACATTGAAGGGTAGAAAGCTGCTGATTTCTGCTGAAGATATTTCTTGGCATAAGAAACATCCCATGAAATTTTCAAAGTAATCGGATGAAAGGAAATGTCCAATGAAGATTCTTGCCTTTTGTTCCGCTTTTTCCTTTTTCAATTATGACTACATTTAGTTTTATAGAATTCTCTTATAATACATCTCTTCCTTGCCCTATTATGACAGAAAAAATTGTCCTGAGAAGTACATTAAAAAGCTGGGTGTGGCATAACATACGAAGTACACTGGCACTACGTGATGTGCCTGAAGGAATTGTTGCCATATACTTAAATAATTTTTTTCATTGGTTGTAACAGACACCCTGTAAAGATATCCTGAGGAAATGAAACAATATTAATTCTGTTTTTACCATTTGCAAAAGAATAAAAATTACTTGTAAATGGTTTCTCTTAAATTTTGTGTATGTGAATGGTGATGAGGAAGATTGCTGTTCATTTGCTTATGTCTGTATATTTGAGTGTAACATGCTGATATACATGTTGTGGTCATTTGACTAGGAATAAGTCAAGGAATACAGAACATTGTACATAGTTGTTTAATATACAAAATATGCGAACATCAATGAATAAGGCAATAAGTTTGGTAAGCCTAGTTGAACGTACGATGAGTTTATGTATGTACATTCATTAGGCAGATATATAGTATCTAAAATTGGATAATAAGTAAATTATTTTAGATTGAAGGAAAATATATAAATCGTAGTTAGGATAGGGTAAAATTTATTTTATATGAATATTTTGTTCACTATCAGCAAAGTGAATTGCTTCAAATAGTACTGTATTGTGTTGGCTATTTTTACCATTTTTTGTTATTTAGCAGATTTTGTTACCAGAAGGGGCAGACCCCCAACTGGCCATTAAGTTGAGGTGTCAGTGTTTAGTATGTTTCCAAATCTAACTAATAATATTTGCTATCCAAAACCATAGTATACAGTAGAGATCTTCATGTGGTTATGTGGTAGAAAAAGCACTAATAAGGGGTAGCTAGTATGAAGGTACCCAACACCTTCAGAATTTTATTTAGAGATATCAGGGTATTCAAATATTATTTTATTTTAGATGTTCCAGTTATGATACAATTCATTACAAAAATTTTCCTGTTATTTGTAAACATTTATGTAAGCAGAATTGTATAAAGAATTTATAATCTGGATGTTATATTGAAATGTATGAAGTATTTATAAAAGATTGCTGTGGAACAGTAGTGAAATGTATTTGTATTTCGTTAATATAACATTAAAATTTAGGATCTTTCCTAGATAGCAACCCCCCAAAAAATTTTGGGGGGGTCGTTATCTAGGACTAATATTTTTTGGGAGTCATTATCTTTATGATATTTACAGTCTTGTTTATGTTTTGACGGTCATCCCCAACAGTCTTTTACTAAACACAACGCAAAGGTGTTAAAATACTGGTTTAAAATCCTTGGGTGGGATCACTATCTAGGAAAGATCCATGATTTGCGATACTATTTATATATTTGCGTGATGGATGAGACCTTATTTGTTATTCCAGTGCACCAAACTATGGTCTCTTCATTCACTTGGGTATTGACCAGGTTCTATAAAAGCAAGCTTTGTGATGGATAGGGAGCTCTATGCACTCAAGTTTCCACATTATGGTCAGTTCATTATAATCTGCTTTTACTTTACTGACTATCATTCTGATTGTAAAAAGATGTTAAAGCTGTTCTTAGTATTTGGAGTGATGATGGTGAAGTACTAAAATGGCTTTAAGCCACAACCAGGTCCCAATCTTTGGCCAAAAGTATTTGTGTCAGGTTTGACAGCTTCCTCCCTGCTTTTGTATTCTGTATCCCTTAATTTTATTTAAATTTGTTTTTTTTTTTCGTGTTGAGTATGGTCTTTTAGTTTTATATCTTGTTTTTTGTTGAACCAAAACTTTGTGTAATTCTGCTTTGTGAAGAATTTTATTGCATCTACAAACTTTCTATGTTTTCAGTTTGATTCAAAAGAAACTTTATCCAAGGTTAATTTTGTTTTGTCTTTGAAATGATCTTTTCACCTGTGCATTATATTTTGTTGGTAAACACCAAATTGCTTTTGTTGAAAACTAAGTTGGGTAGCCTACTTATCATATACATATTAAACATCAGAAACAAGTTGAAGACCATAAGTGAAGGATGAATCTTTGGCAAATGTTGGATAATCAGCTTGATTGTGATGTGTGTTATAAGTTGCAGAAATGTGTTTATGGCATTTTACTGCCGTGTGCACCTTTAAGTTGCCTAAGATGATTATTTTACATGTTGATGCTGGTGTATCATTAACACATGTTGCTGGTGCCATATTTTGGAAGAAAAGAAAATTAGAAATCATCTCTCTATTTGAGGGCCATTTTATTATGGATACATTTCTTTTGAATCGCCTTTTGTATTTGTAGGTAAATTAAGTTTGATTAATAAATTTTACACCTTTTCAGCTTTGGATCTTTTTCTTATTGTAACGATTGAATCTGCAATTATTTCTCCTTGCAGCTGTGACAAAGAGTGACATTGAGGAAGAGGAGGAAGAAGAAGAGGAAGAGGAGGAGGAAGACCAGACACAGTGCACCAAATGTGGCCATGATGACCACCCTGAAACAATCTTGTTGTGTGACAATTGTGATGCAGGATGGCATCTCTCATGCCTCAGACCTCCTTTACTTAGTGTTCCTGAAGGAGATTGGATTTGTCCAACCTGTGAACATGTTAGTAACTAGTATTCTTTTTTGTTAAATGCTGTCTTTTTGTTGATGCATTCAGTTGTGCTTAGTATTTGTATAGTTGTATAGTGTGAATGCAATATTAGTTAGTTTAGTATAACTTTTTAATCATAAAGTATAGAAAGATGGAAAGAGTAAGAAGATTGTATGTTATAGAAATTAACAGACCAGGATGTTGGTTATGTTTTTCTTGAGCTGTCTTCTTCTCCACCACATGCAGTCATAGTAACTGTTGAAGATGATATTACCATCATCAATGTTATATTTCGAAAGTGTGCTTAGTGGAATATATACATTTATATCTGTGATTTTAGGGAATTATTTATTTTGTTATTTCCTGTGGCTTTTTTTAATACAGCAATACTTTCCATGTTAACTGTGGAATTTGTAATTTTACTAATCAAATTGTGAATTCAAGAATTTATTCATGCAAACATTTTTCATACAAACTCCTTAAATATTTATTGCCTTATTTCCTTGGGCATGGAACTCCCAGTTTCAGCTGATGTGGTTTGGTCTTCAAAGCCAAGAAAACTCTGTTCATATTTTGTTCTGCCCCTGATACTTCCCATGATTCATCTTCGGACAAAGGAGCAAGTTTTCTCTGCTGTAAAACTTTTTTGTTTCATCTTACTCCATTGCCAGTGACCATAATATAAGTAGTAGTAAATTTGACTTGACTTGTAGAATTGCATGTATAAGAACACCTAAAAAAATATAAAATGTTTTTTTACCAAGCCTTTCTAGGGACTTTTGTCCTCCTTTCTCTTTTGATATATAATTGCTAAAAGTCAGTCTTTCAATGAGACATTAAATAACCAGTTACCAACAATATGTATAAACAGAATACCTTACAATGAATGTGTTCAGGTTTACACAGGAGAAATGATTACATTTTCCAAATGGAATAATCAAAGTTATTTAACCAGAAGAGGTGACAAATTATTCAAGAAATCATTATTAAGAATATAACAGAAATGTCTCGATGTCAAGATTGCTGAAAAAAGGGTGATTTGTTGAATTTCTCCTTATGGAAGATAGTTATAATTTTGATATAAAGTGTCATTTTAAGTAGGCTTCTTCTGTTAACCAGAGCAAGTGCCAGTATAAGGCTGTCTTAATCTAAAAAAAAGAAAGAAACTGCTTTCATGTATATTATTTTAACTCTTGTCTACAGTATGTTGGTAATTGGTTATTTGATGTCGCTACTTATTGTTACTAAGACTGTTTACTGTTTATATATTTTGAAGGAGGGATGGAAGTTCTCTTACATTCAATCAAAAAAATTAATTCAGCAGTTTTTGGTTCCTTTTATGTATTCGTGGATAGGGGAAATGTGCTTGGTTCTTTAGTTAATCATATATAATGAAACACAGAGTAAGTGAATAAAAACAATTAGAATAAAATTAAGATTATTAAAAACAAAGATTCAAATAAAGTAAAAACTACTAAATATAAATACATAAATGTATGAAATGGGTATACGGTATCATAAAAGTGTTTCCATTGATAATTTAAACTTTTTCTGCCTGACCCCTTAAGGGGGTAGTGCCATCAGTCTACCTCATGCAGAGCACTGTAGGCATTACTTACGTTTCTTCGCAGTGTCCCTTCAGCCCCTAGCTGCAGCCCATTTCATTCCTTTTACTTAAGCTCTAGTTCATATTCACTTTCTTCCATCTTACTCTCCATGCTCTCCTAACAATTGATTTGTAGTGCAACTGCTTCAAGGTTTTCCTCCTGTTATACCGTTCAAATCCTTCTACTATCAATTTCCAGTTCAGCGCTGTATGACTTCATAGGTTCCAGCACTTGGTCTGGCCAAAATTCTATATTCTATTCTGTTCTTATTCTCCTTGACAAGAAAGTGGAACAAAAGTTTCAAACGACTCAAGTGTTTTGTAAGAAGCATATATTGCTAACAAGTCTGGTAATGAACTCAGGTCATTATATTGTGTTTTTTGAGATGATCCACTTAAATTTTCTGTCCAAAACTAGATATACAAAGGCAGAAATTATGTTTAAAGTTAGTTTTAATTGAGAATCTGATACATTGAAAGGTTGCATCACTACCCATTGCCTGTATTCGTGGTAATACACTTCTTTGTTAGATATACTGTATAGTATTTAGGAAACAAAAACACTGTATATGTTCTAACAGAACACTGTATATGTTCTAACTCCAAAGTCTTCATCCAGCTAAATTTCTTGAACTCTTTCATAAGAATGTATGTGAGGCTTATCTTATACACTTCTCTTGTTTCATACAGATATTCATCTTTTATACATATTATAGGCAGTGTAGCTAAGCTCATCTTTTAAAGCTATTCTGAAGGCTTTTCATTTATCCTGTATGGTGAGGTTTGGTTTTATAATATTTGACTGTGGAAATGATTGAAATCACTCACTTGAGTGGTTCTTTATAAAGTTTTTAGCATGCCATCAATTTCAAGATTTACTGTTTTGTTTTCAGGTGATGCTGATTAAAAAATTGAAGGAAGTTTTAGAAAGGTTTGATGAATGTCAGAAGAAGGCACATAATGAAGAGTTACGAAGGCAGCGCCTTGCGTATGTCAATGTGTCCTTAGACAACATCCTTCCTGAAGGTGGGAAGAAGAAGAAGAAACACCGCTCGAGGGAAGATGGTGAAGAAGAGGATGATGATGATGAATCAGGCTCTGATTCAGACTCTGACGTAAGGAATTATTTTTGTGTTATTTTAAATAAAAGGAAAGAGAACTAGAATTATTTGCCTTTTTAAAACAATAGTTTGCATTGTGTTGTTAAAACAATAGTTTTTAAAACAATAGTTTGCATTGTCTTGTTATTAATTTTATATTTTCCTATGGCAAAAATTGAGAGAAAATATTTAGAGTAAACAACAAATGTAGTTCTAACATGTCCAGTATTAAACGTCATTGATTTGGTTAAGTGTATGAAGATCAACATGAATATTGCAGGATTCTGACAGTGAGAGTGACGATGACAGTACTGGGTCAAGTGAGTCTTCAAGTGAATCGGATGCACCTCTTTACACCTTACGAGCTCGAAGTTCAAGAACATTGAAGGAGCAAGTGGAAGATTTTGATGAAATGATCAATGAAGCTATAAGAGTAAGAAGGGTTCAATTGCTATTTTATTTTAGTGTTATGTGCTCCACTTCCATAGGGATTTTAGTAAATTGCATTGTGTTTACTTGGCATTGAAATTTATATTAATGGTAGAAGCATTGTGGTTATTCCAGTGGTAGTCCTAGAAAAGACCTAAGAAAATGCTTAACCAGTCTTATATAATTTTTAGAAAAATTTTAATTACCACAGTTTTGGGTCGGTCTGGGAACAGTAGATAGACATTAAATGTAATAGACCACACATAAGACCATAACTGCAGAGATTTTGAATGTAAAAAAGAGAAACTGTTATTTTTAGATATACAAAAGGTGTTATACATTGCATGGAAGTATGCAATTTACAAAACCTCATGCTGCTCATATTCATTGATGCCAAGGTTCAGAAAATTTCATAATTGACCACACTTTGCAGATGTATATTGATAATATTTACGCCAGTAAGTGGAAACTGAAAGATAGTTCCTTGAGACAGTGTCTATTTAATAGCACACTTCCTGTTCACAATTTATAACATAAAAGTTACATCCTGGGGTACAAAGTAGTGTCTGAATGGATGACTGCTCTATTCTGTACATCATTAAATCAAACAGCATGGCATGCCAGACAAATTCTAATTTTGCTTATAAAGTTAACATGTAGGATTTCTCAGTAAGATTACAGTTTTGTGGCAAGGAAACAAAAGCTACTATAATTTATGTAGCTATGATGTACTGAAAAGTGGAGAAAAGATGTAAAGTAGATCAATGTCATTTTTGGTGTGTAAAACAAGTTTTCTATTATGGTCATCTTAATGTATTTTGTTAGCTTTTCCCTGTATGGTGTTAGACATGAAATGAGTTCTCTCGAATATCTCCTGTCTTGCATTTTTCCTGCCTAGACAATTATTAGGTCTGGACCTTCATCTCTCATTTTTTCATGATAGCCTGACCTTCTTACAGGTCTGTGTCCTTTTTATCTGCAACATTACTTAACAACTGTTCCTAATCCATTTTTATCATGTAGCCAAAATATCACAGCTCACCTTATAACTAACTTTGCATATCTGACCTTATTTGAAGGCCTATGATCCCCATAATTTCCTTATCAGATGCTAATTGACATATTTCCTTCTTTGTAGCAGTGTTTAGAAAAATGTGCTTATATTTCTTTCCCAAGGATGAAATGGAGGCTGCGGCTGGTGCTGGAAATGCTGGGAGAGGCAAAGATATTGACAATATCATCCAAGCCAATAATGAAGAGGAGGAGGAGGAGGAGGAAGAAGAGGCGGAGGATGAAGAATATAAAGAAGAAAATGAAGATGAAGTAGAAAACAAAGAAAATGAAAAGCCAGGTGTTGAAATTGACCGAACTGGAGAAAGTAAAGCAGAAAAGAAGGAGGAAGGCGATGAAGTTAAAAGGGAACGAGAAGCAGATGATGAAGAGGATGAAGTTGCACCTAAAAGAAAAAAACAGAAACCCTCAGAAAATGCCAGTGAAAATGATGAAGACTATAAAGAAAGTGATGAGGTACGTGTTTCATTGTTAGCTATACTTGTACATTTTTTTCAAGCTGTACACAAGTAATACTTTCAGCTGTAAGTAGAGAGGCAACAATTTACAGTGTACCTTATAGTTACCCTATAACCCCCAGCTGCATTAATTTTTACTTAATACAGTTGAACCTCTTAAAACCAGCATTCTATAATCCAGAAACTCCTGTGGTTCGGCTTGATTTTAGATCAGCCTCCATTAGTTCATTCCGCTGCCACCAGGGACGTGCCACATATTGTTTACAACTTTAGGGCAGCAAAAATTATGCCATGTATCCTTTGTTTGTATGAAAATATAGTTGTTAGTAATGTAAATATGCAAAGTCAAATATGTTGTTGATGTTAACCTTGGAAGAATAATGTATATGCTTGAGAGACAGTTCTGATAATTTCTCTTATGTAACTGTGTATTTGCCTATTCGATATGCCACCCATGAGATTATATGATGCTAGAGGCAAGAAGTGCAAGCATAAATCTTTACCCATGCTAGAAAATCTTTTATTTCATTAGTGAAAAGTTTATTGCTCATTTTCCTCAATAGATGGTGCCGGTGTACTTTGTTTACGTTTTGACGGCGACATTCAAATGCTCAGTTTTTACCAAAATTCATTCATTAGTTTTTTCATCTCTTTGTCCTCTACATTAAAAGTAAACTTAGAAACCAATAGCGATAATTATGAAGCTACAAAATTTCTGATATGAAAGTCACCGATAGTAATATGCAGATTCTGAGAAGTTTAATACTGTAGTTAGACTTACAATTGGGTAGGCTAACTTGGGAATGTAGTCTAAATGTGTTAAAGTACGCTATTTTAAAGAAAGGTATACAGTATAAAGTTATAAAATGAAGTTAAAAGTATATGAGTAATAAAATGATAAAAAGCAGTGTCAGAACATAGCTAGTAGTAGGCTAAGTCGAAAACTAGGCTATTTGTATGTATAATTGCCTAAAGGCTTAATTTTTTAGGGCTGTATTCTGTATTCTGGGATTTTCTGTGGTCCGGCAGTGGCCTGATCCCAAAGTTTCCGGATTTAAGAGGTTGGACTGTAGTTAGTGACTTTTCCTCTTGGTCCCTTCCCATCTGCCTGTCAACTTTTATAACTAAAATATATTCCAATTTTTACCTTGCTGAAGAACACATCCTTCAAGGTGAATACTTTAAGAATCCAGGAATTTAACTTTCTGGTCTAGTTGAATTACTCTGACCAGCGCAAGAAGAGCCTTTATTAGGTTCAGAGGTTTGGATAACCTAATCATTTATAAATAATAATAATAATAATAATAATAATAATAATAATAATAATAATAATAATAATAATAATAATAGTACTGTAATAATAATATAGTTAGAAATCTGACTAAATGAATTTCTACTATGTATTGATGGATTCATATGCAAAGAACACTTGGGTTAAATTGGTATTTCTGGAAAGTGAATACAATAAAAAAGGGAGTGAATATAATTGAAAATGATTGTAGAAGGTCCATCTCTAAGTTCAATACTTGATAAGAATAGAATCAAGTTTGTGTATTCCAGATTTAAATATTCAGAAAATTTTAAGGTAACTGAGCCTTTTGATATTATTGAGCACCTGTGATATTGCAATGTTTTTATGCTACAGGCAAACATATCAAAAGTGATGTATTGTCTTTAATTTGTTTATTTTTGTAAATTTTTCAGCATCAAGACTCAGATTCAGATGAGGAAGAGGAAGTAAAACCTGTCCGGAAGAGAAGTAAGCCATACAATATGTATTTCAAGAAACGACGACGGCTTACAGATCTTGATGCGGAAGACGACGATGATGCTAGTGATGAAGATTTTATGAATACAAGGTGATTATTACGGAATTTATTTTGTATGATATACTTCAATGTATTTGCAGCATAAGGTATAGGTTATACCAGCAAGCACAAGAAGAGCTATTAGGCTCAGAGGTCTGGATAAACTAATCCTTTGGTGTAATAATAATAATAATAATAATAATACCCAAAGGAAGGTATTGTCAAGAATATGGGTAATATTTTGATTGATTTGATGCCTAAATTTTCAGTGAAGAGGAGGAGGAAGAGAGTGAAGAATCTGCGGTATCCTCCTCATCATTAGCCACAGAATATGACAGCGATGATTCTGATGTCGTTGGTGGTAAAAGGAGACGTAGTAGTAGATATGATAACCTTCCTCTTAGGAGGTCAGCGCGTAATCGGCAAAGTGCTCCATATGAAGAAGGTGAGCGACTTTATTCTGGGGAAATTTCTTTCATTATTTCTTGGATTTTAGATTATTTATGTTTGTATTTTTGAAAAGCTTTCACTGCAAATCCCTATAGCAAGTGTGGTATGGTAGACTTTGCAAGCTGGGGGTGCAAATGGTTGTCAGTTTATGTGAAAGGGCGTGCATCATTGCTCATGGTCCAAAATTTAGTTCTTGTTGTGTACTGTATCAGGCAGTTTATTATTAAGACAGCTGTTTGATTTGTTGCTCATCTTTGCCCAAGACATTGTTTAACCCTTCTTAAAGTATTACTTTTCCATAATTTCTCCAGTGCAAGACATTTCATTTGAATCGCAAGCCAAACTAATTAGAAATGTGCACTTAGCCTTTTCTTTTTCTCTGAATTAACTATATGCACTGCTACCCCACTTTTTCATGGGGATGGGTTCCAAAACCTACTGTGGAAATGCAAAACTCCCAAGTATCAAGTACTCCTTAAATTAAAATGCTTTTAACTGCCTAATTGAATACGGAAAAAAGCTAATGAGTGTGAGAAAGCAGTGTATAATGAAGTATTTTGTTCAATAATATTGATGATTATGATGACCCTGTATATATGTGTTTTATGATAAATTGTTTGAACTTCTGGTGACACTGAGGCCACTTCTTCTGTTAGGCTCTGGTGCAACAGATATTTTACCATATTTCTTTTAACAGATTCAGATGATGAGAGATATGGAAAAAGATCAAAGAAAAAGAAAAAAAGGAGAAGAAGTTCTTCAGAAGAGGAAGAATCATCTGATAGTGATAGAAGCTACAAACATAAAAAGAAGGTGTAAGTATTGTATCAAGTTGACTTCTTTTTATGCACTATTTTTTACTCTTCCTGACAATTTTCCAGAATGTAAGTGCAGAATGTTTAAATTAAACATAAATATCATAAATAATGCTGTTATATGTATCAGTTACCAGCTTAATCATCAGTCCAAGGAGATTATTAACTTGAGAACTTGTGTATCATTTGTATCTTGTTAAGTTATTGTATGGTAGAAGTAAAGGAAGAATGTCATTCTTAGGAAAGCTGTTTGAAATAATTTTTTGTGCTTCCTTGATACAAAGCTTCTTTGTTGCTAACTGTATTGCCTTCCAACTATCTTCTCCGTTTGGTACACATCTATGATACATGGTACGGAGAAAGTGTCATGTATTTTATTGTAAGGCACTCCGATTGCACTGTTTGGAAGCCTCTTCTAGTCTTTAATTATTACTTCTTAGTTTTTGCAATTTTTGTTCAGTCTAACAGGGAACTAGGTTTTATTTAAGAAAGAGCTTTATATATACATGAAATATGCAGTGATTATTAATATATATTCCTACAAAGTGGATTGAAATTTTGGCTTGCTGTAGATTGTAGAATTTGGCATAGAGTAATTAATTTTCGATTTACAAAATGTGATGAATTTCTTGGACGTGGGGAGTTTGTTGCTAAATTTTTTAAAGGCATTTTTATTTCATCTAGAAATCAAAGAAGAAAACAAGTTGGAAAAGTGAAAGGAAGAAGAGGAAGTAAGAAGGGAAGAGGAAAGAAACAGACAAAATCCAAACCCAAATCGAAAAAGAGCGGTGAGGAAGATGGTGAAAAGCCAGTTAAGCCCCGGGTAAGTAGCTTATTCTTGTATAGTTAGGAAAGTCCTGTGTTTGTTAGACTATTTACTGTACATAAGTGGCTCTGTGTTAGTGTATTTTGTCCACTGAAAAACCAGAAATAAACTTGACATAGTAGTCTCATAGTATATGAGGTAGTGCGTGGTCTCTGACCAGCTATCACCACGTACGCGCTGGAGTTGCCAGATCTCACAGGTAACTTGCTTACAATCTTATTGTTTTTTTAACCGGTTACCAGCTGGCACCTGGAAAATATCCTACTGTTAAGACCTCAGGTGGTTTGTTAGCTATGAAAAATACAAATTAATTAAAAAATTTGTCATATATATAAACCTAAGGTAAAGCCTGCAAGTTTTAGCCAAGACACCAGCAATTTTTTTTTAAACTTGCATAATTTTTGTTGTTTAAATTTCATGTATAGTGCATGTAGGCAAGACT
>NC_061104.1:43068834-43096636 GCF_015104395.2 Macrobrachium nipponense
GTAGGCAAGACTGGAAATACCTTTTTTATCCAAGAGTTATTATGCTAGCTAATATACTTTTTTTTTTTTTTTTTTTTTTTTTATTTTTTTTTTTTTTTTTTTTTTTTTTTTTATTATTATTCATTATTATTATTATTATTATTTATAAATTGGTTCGCAGTTTTTTAGGCTAATATCTACAATCACTCAGTTTCCTTGCAAATGGTTACTGTTTGTAAGTACCTAATGACAAGTGTGAAATAAAAAACTAGTGACTATTGTGAAATAAGAAAAAAACTAGCGACAAGTGTGAAATAAAAAATTGTTAGTCTATACAATCAAGAGTAACTTTTTTATATATTATTTATTTATTTATTTTTTAATTATATTAATTATTATTATTATTATTATTTTTATTTTTTTATTTTTTTATGTTTTTATTTTTCTATTTTTTATTTTTTAAGTTTAAACAAACACCCAAGCCAGTGGCAAAAAAACTATCCTTATCTTATCTGTTTGCATTGAGCAATATTGAAGGTGTTACTTCAAGTAGAATATAATAGTGCCGTATTTTAAAGTAAAACTCAAGTAACACTCACACGCACACTGTCTGCTCTCTCTCTCTCTCTCTCTCTCTCTCTCTCTCTCTCTCTCTCTCTCTCTCTCTCTCTCTCTCTCTCTCTCTCAACATTGGATTTTGCTGTTCAATTCTATCTTGTTACGTGCATTTGATCCACAAATATTTGATGAATAGCTTACATGTAACAATAAATTCAGGGATGCATATTTTAAACTGGCATCCCAATTTCAACCAACAACACAACAACAAATGTCATGCTTTGGAAATAAATAAGTTTTAAGAAATATTTTCTGCATCTCTGTCATTTCGTGATTTTTAAAGAATTGTAGTTTATTCAGTAAAATTTTATGGACAAACCCTTCAAGTCAGCCTTGTGAGAGTAAAGTATTTTAGCTCAGTGGTCTGTTCAAACTATCAGATTATAAAAATGTATCATTAGTTGCTACAGCAAGTTAAAAAGCAGAAAATGCTATGGTTTTTATAATGTATTTATATTAAGGTAATTGGATTTTTGCCTTTAGATCAAGTACTCCAAGCCACCCAAGTCAGCTGAAGATCAAGAGGAGGAGGTTGTAACACAAAAGCGAGTCACCAGAGGAAGACAAGTTAATTATTATGATGCTCTACTAATGTCAGATGAGTCTGAGGAGGAGGAGGTAAGATGAAAAATACTTTAGGAATCCATGTTGTACATTATGAATTGGGTCAAAAGAGGCAAGTTGTACAGAAAAATGCCAGCATGATTTTGTATTATACATAATTCAATGAGATTTACTTGTTCCTTGTATTAAAATTTAATACTGCTCTTCACACTTATGGGAAATTGTCAACAGGTGTTTTAAGTAAGAATGCTGTAAAGTTTAGCTTGAAAAGCATTAAACAGTTGTTCTGTTAGTGCACTGTATTCCAGTATACATTCTCATCTCGTATAACAAAAGCAATGGAAAATTGTATAGCACTTTACAAGCATGTAGCATTGTTATATCAAACTTTTCATAGTATTTGGCTTAAAAATTTCATTTGTTTTTCAGTAATAATTTGTTGGTAATGCTTTTATATTTATGTAATGGTTGATTGTTTCAGCCTAAAAAGAAGTGGAGAGGAAAGGTCATGAAAGGTGAAAGGGTTCCTACAGAGAGTAGTGAATACGAAGCTTCGGACGACGAGAGGAAGAAGCGGTGTGGTGTTAGTGGGGGTCTCGGTCGAGGCAAAGTCATGAAGGGAGAAGAGGAGGGTAAGTGTAATTTAATTAAGTTTTAAAGACTGCTTTGATTAGCATTTTTACGTAGAATAGAAAATGAAACCTCTCTTTCATCATGACTTATCTCTGTGTGCCACTCGAGTGACAAGAGAGTGTGTAATGATTAATGATTGAATTTTTCTCATGGACGCTACTATTGCGTTTAATGAATGTTTAGATATTTGGTTTACAGGTATTAAGAGAGAAGGAAATTTCATCTGAGTGTTGAATACTTTAAAGTATACATTTTGATTGAGTGCTCCACATTAGGATAGACTTGCATGTATTTAAGTAAATATTGTAAATCCAACAAGACCTTTTGGTTATTAGTACTACTTTTGTTTCACTTAGGTTTTATTTAAATATGGAGAATTTGTGTGTATTTATACTGAATGCAATTTATTGCATGACGCCATCCATTACTTTGATACTGTGAGGAGAATACTGTGGTGTGAGAGCGCCTCAGTGGTGTGGTTGATATGGTGTTTGCGTTCCACCTTGGTGGTTGCGGGTTCGATTCTCGGCCATTCCAGTGATGAGTGAGAGATATGTATTTCTGGTGATAGAAGTTCACTCTCAACGTGGTTCGTAAGTCACGTTAAGCCGTTGGTCCCGCTGCTGAATAACCACTGGTTCTATGCAACGTAAAAGCACCATACAAAACAAAACCAAAAAAAAAAACTGGTGTGAGGAGTCAAACAACTAAGAATATGTAAAACAAGACAACACTAATGGTTCGAGTTGGGTGGGGTGTAACCTCTAATGAATTAAAACCAACCTCCTCCTCCTCCTCCTGCACCTCCCTGTACTGTTATCAGTCTTTGATCTTGGGTAACATGCAATTCAGTGATGTATTCACTTCTATAATCACTTCGTACTTCATTTTGGCTGTGATCTTACATTGTAGCCTATCCATTGTTTGTTACTGATAACAGCCAGTGAAGTTTTCTTTGGATTCTTCATTCTCGACTATTTTGGCTTCATTTGCTGTTGACTACCACCAAATTAGCTAAGATTTTAGCTATTTTGAGAAAGCCTGTTTAGATTAGTAGATGATGATAAGAATTTCATATTTACAGTAGGCATAACCTAGTGCCATGTTGCATATGGGAGTAATATCCAATTGTCATGTTGGTATTCATGCTAATGACAAAGTTCAGAAAATTTGTTACAAATGCAGTAACCTAGTCTTATTTATATTTCGTAACTTTTACTTGATTTTTTATGCCGACATGTCTAGAAATGAGTTTAACCTTGCTATCTGCATTCACATGACCAAAATGACTTTTACATCGTGCCATGAACTAACTAGAATGATACATATATAGCAAGCTGAAAAAGAAAGCCTGCTTTAATTCATCGTAAGGTTGTAGACAGAATTCTAGAATTGGTGTTAGGTAACAAGTAATTCTATGCTTGAAGCATCTACCTGGTGAGATTATGCTCTTTTTGTCCTTTGCCACTTCATGCATCCTTAGTGTTTGATAAATGATCAGTGCACATATGGCTAGACCTAGAGACTTAGTCAAAGTTTCAGGTGTGATCTTAGTGGACATATATGTTAATCTTCTCATCTGACTGGTGTAAAGAATCTTGGACGTGGAAGCTATTCAAGTGAATTATACAGTTGCAATGTATTCAGTAAATTGTAAGGGCTGTGATGAATTGGTTGTTTTGAAGTTCAATTTTCAGGATCCTCCACTGCTATTCTTGCTTTACATTTGTTTACAGATGAGGACAGGCTTCTCTCGTCAGTAAGTGCCATCTGGAAATACGTTGACAGGAGTCAAAATTTAGTCACCACCTCTGCTTTGACTTTATACTTGTTAGTTATTTATATATTACAGGATTGTTCTTAAATATTTTGTCTCAGGTTTTACATGTAAACTTTTCTTATCACAAATCAAATGATAATTTGATTTTTAACTTTCTTTATCAAGTTATCCCGGGTTCATCAAGATATTTCACAGCAGACCTCTCTCAGCTCAAGATTGAGGCTCACAAGGGTCCTTTGTGCTTTCTTCTTTATCATCATGACCGTCATTCCCCATGTTTGGGCATGGGTTTGGTTGCTGAGTATGGATTTCATCTTTGTTCACAACCCATTGCATAATGAAATGCTCGGTTTGTCATGGAGGGTATAAGATTTGATTGATGATGTTGAAGGGTGGATAGAATGCTTTTTCCTAGTCTTCTCTTTTCTTCAAGCTCCTTAGATTTTCAATGTTCACTGTTCTAAATTGCTTTTCCGTCATCTGTAATCATGGAGGTTTTAATAAAAAAAAGTGTAATATAGTAAAACATTTTATTTGTAAATCAATTTACGTAATGCTTTCTTATGGTAAAGGTTTGCTTATTAAAAGATTGAGGCCTTTTGAATAAAATTTGGGCCTACTTTTTGAGGTCTTCTTCTAAATAAGTCTCCATGTTGATGGTACTGGAGAGCTGTTTACATGTTATAAGGCTATTTATGATTAATTAATTTGTACAAAAATGTTTTTGGAGTTGTCATATAACTTTGTAAACTATATGCTTAAAGAACACCCTAAGATGCCCAATAAGGTAAACTGTCCAAGTCAAGAACTCATGTTCTCACATTTTTGTGTATGCCATATAATCTCTACCATGGCCTGTCAGGCTTGAGCTGGTTTCCATTGCCTTTTAAATGTCATTGTTTGTGTTTTGTTGCTATATATACAGTATTGAAGTGTATCTTTCATCAAGGTCTTTTGTGGTATAACATATTATTTGTTTGTACCATGTTTGCCTGTGAGATTGTGTATATGATTAAGTAATAAGTTGCCTGCCAATTTTGTAATAAGTTACATGGGAATTTTAAAAATCTTCTATCATTAGGTTTTGATAAAATAGAAATGTGAATGTGAAGAAAAAACTTTTTGATTGGTGTCTTTTTAGGTGAGGGGATTTTGTGGTAGGTAGATGGATTTCTTGGTCCTGTTTTATAATTCTTCAATTTACGAAACCTAAACTTCTCAAAATTTTGAGTTGCTTATTCCTGGACTTGTGCAGCTACTTGAAAAGCAAGAAAGTATATTAATTTCCTTTAAATATGAAACATAAAAAGTTACTGTTATTTTTCAGGTGTTTGTTTAAAAAAGAAAACATGGCATTATAAGTGTAACTGTCTTTTAGCAGTAGTACCATTAGATAGGAAATGTTCTTGGTATATCTTTAATGAATAATTTTTCTCCTAGGGAGAAGGCAACTCAAGAATTATTTTTGACATTGTCTAATGTAATGTATTTGTTTTAAAGATGAGGAGGACAGTAGGCCAGGATCTGGTAAGAAGAAACGAGGAAGACCCAAGAAAGATGAGTTAATTGGTAAACCTTCACCTCCGCGACCATCTACTATAAGACAAACTCCAGTCATGCAAGTGTCTTCTGTACCTACACCAACGCCAACGCCAACACCTACACCAACACCTACACCAACACCAACACCAGCCCCAGCTCCAGCCCCAGCTCCGGCCCCAGCCCCAGCCCCAGCCCCAGCCCCAGCACCAGCACCGCCAGTAACACAAACTCCAGCACCAGCACCAGCAAAAGCACAACCGCAGTTCTTGCAAACCTCATCTGCAACATCATCTCCACCTACAGTTAAACAAGCAACTACAATACTTCCTCTTCCAGTTCGAATAAAACCAACTGATGCACCTACAATACCATCATCTGCTTTACCACCTGCAACAGTACCTGTAACTATGCAACCTGCATCAGCATATGTCACAGCAGGTGCCTCACCTGTACATCGCACACCGGAACCAGCTGTTAGTCCTTCACCAGGTGCACCTGTAACTGCATCAGCACCTGCCACAAAAGTCATTTCTGCTAGTGTTGTAGCTGCATCGAATTTAGGAGGCAATAGTCCTGGTCATCAACCACAGCAGCCTATAGGAAAATGGTCACCCCATCTTCCAGGGGTTACAATAACTAACGTTTCTGTCAGTAGCGCCCCTGGTACTCCACCTCGACCGAATATTGGTTCAGCTCCTGGATCGGGCACACCACCACGACCCGGTCTCTCTGGTCCTCCCGTAACTGCATCGCCACCTCCGCCATATAGATCGTCACCCTTACCTATGACTTCAGTTGGAAGAGGGGCAACACCTACCAGCACTGCTCCTGCCGTCATGTCACCTGTAGGACCGCCAAATACATCGTCACCTCACTCTGCTGCCTATCCGCCGTATAGGCCTCACCAGAGCATTATTCCCCACACCCTGGAAAAGAGAGGTTTCCCTCTCATCCAGCATTTCCAGAATATGCAGCTCCTGGTAGGCATTCCCCAAGTCCTCATGGTGTCCCTTCAAGACATCCTTCCCATATACCATCTGGCCATTCCCTTCCTCATTTGCCTGCTGGTTATGGACCTCCTGGGCCAGGTTCCTACCCTCCTGGTGGTGTCCCTCCACATCCTGGAGTATTGAGGGGACCCCCCCATGATTTGTATAGACCACCCCATAGTAGTCATCCTAGCCATGGGTCTCCCAGTCATCCTGGACATCCCCACCTTGTGATGAAAGCAGGTTATCCTGGCTTAGAACCCTTACCTTATGCTGGCTCTCCTGGTCCCAGCCCGGGTTCTATTGGAATTCACCAAGGATCTCAGGACTCTCCAGCACACCAGTCACCAAATGAAGATAGTAAAGATGGGACGTTACCTTCAAGTAAAGGTCCTGGGGAGTTCAGCAGTGGCTTAATGTCATACTTTTCTAGCCAACGGGATGATGATGTTGAGTAAACCTCATTGGATAAAGTGGCAACTCTTCACTTGGCAGTTGAATGAAGGACTGTATTTACTCCCTAGTATTTTTATATTCTCATTTTGTATGGTCTCAAGCAATGATGCGCGTTACGTGTTTTAATGTTAACATTTATAGTGGGATTGCAAAGCATTTCCAAAAAAATTTTTGAGGTCTCATTATTATTATAGTTATATAAATTATATTGTTTTATATGGGTTTAGCACAAATTCTCATTAGTTATTTAACAGACGTGAGGCCGTTTTTACCTGAAATAATTAATTTTACCTGAAAGTTAGCAAAGTGAAAAAATATTTTAGATATTGTTTTTATTTTATCTTGTATGTGTTGTAGAGCTGTACATAGTAAGCTTTTTGTATTTCCTTTTAAGGATTCTGTAATATAATGTGCAAAGATACAAAGCTATAATAAAACTAGATGATATTTAAATCTTATTTCACCTTTCCTTTATTTTATACAATCATGACTTGAGGAGTGGGCGTGTTTTCATGTACCTTTACTGCAAATATCAATCTGAAACCTGGCAACATCTTGGAAAGGCGCTCTATAATGTGATTACTTTTTTATTCAATTTCCTTATTTATTTTTCGAAGTATGCATATCTTTAGCAGAGATATCCAGGTAGAGTATATTGCACAAGAGGTTTCAAGGACAAAATTCTTTTCTAAGGAAGACTAGAAGCATCCACGATTACTTAGTAGGAGTGGTTTAAGTAAAATGGCTGAATATCTGAAGTCAGGTGAGTTATTAAATGTGTTTGGAAAGCTGGGAAAATAAATTAGTTGTCTACCTAAGTGGAGAGCAAGCGTAAGGAACACTGAAAAATTTATTCTTTCAGAATATGACAAAGGATGGTGCAGGGAGTTTTAGGACTGTTAACTGAAAAATTTGGAACATTCGTAACGTGTGTGGTACAACAAAACTTACCCTTCAAAAGCAGAGATAATATTATCCTGGTGTCTCTGAAGCCAGATAACGGCATTTTATTTTAGTACTTGGAAAATTGAAATTTATTTAATGCATTAAGGTAACATCAGAACAAGAGTTCCTTAATGTTTAGAATTGCATATTTTGATGGGTTTAATGGTGTACTAATTCTCTCTGAACAGCATAGTTGCTAACTTAGCAGAGCCTTCCACAGAGGCCGATAGCTTTACTATGAACTGTTTCCATGAATTTTAGCGGTCATAGTAATGCAATAATGATACAATTGCTCTAATATTTATTACGTATATTGCAAATAGATACTCGAAAATGACTTATTTCCAAGGTTTTGTTAGAGTTTGGTCCCGAGTTTTGGCGAATAAACACAGACCAATTGGCAACAATGCTGGAACAGCCCCTGGTTGCATGGGAAATTTAGTTAAATCGCCCCAAAATTTTTCATCGTTAATTTTCGTTAAACCTTTTTAAGTCCCAGACATCATCAGCATCTCCAAGCATTAACAGGGCACCACAGTAAGGTACGTTTTACACAACATCCTTGTTTAATGTACCATGCAGTAATTACAATTTTTCAATCATTTAAAGCTGTGATTGTGACTGGAGAGCTGTTAAATCTATGAAATAATTGTCTTGTTAGTTATCAGGTCCTGGCAAGCTGTTTATTATTTGAAAGGTTAAAAATTTTTGGACTAGAGGATAATTGTTATCCAAATGGAAGGTATTTTCCTGGTAAATCGTCCACAAACTTTTGGGCTTTATCAGCAACTTCAGAAAAGGAAAAATCAAAAGTTGGCAATAACAGTTGGAGGCCATAGTACAGATGGTTAAAGATTTTAGTACATCTTCTATGTAAAAATAATTAATGTATGTATCATGCATGTCAACCAAATTCATGAAAGTCAGGTATAGTAATCCTTACATCAGTAAGGTTTGATTAAACAGATTACCCCGTAGGGGGATAGTGCCGTCAGTGCACCTCATGCGGTGCAATGTAGGCATTACTTAAGGTTCTTTCCAGAGTCCCTTCGGCTCCTAGCTGCAACTACTTTCATTCCTTTTACTTTACCTCCGTTCATATTCGCTTTCTTCCATCTTACTTTCCACCCTCTACTAACAATTGATTCGTAGTGCAACAGCGAGGCTTTCCTCCTATTACATCTTTCAAACCTTTTCACTGTCAATTTCCGTTTCAGCGCTGAACGGCCTTAGTTGCAGTTGCCCCCAGTGCTTGGCAGTATGCCTAAAATCTATGAAATCAAATCAAACCAAGATTAAACAGATAACTGCTGAGTGACAGGCCAGCCAAACTGTGCCAGTCTAAAACCTGGATAGACGAGCACGGAGTCATGAAGGGCACCTCTCCATAAAACAATCCACAACCAATTATGAAATGAGCCATTCAAGGTAGAAACGATGACTTCAACTGAGGATTAAGCCGAGAAGAATCTGCTAGATTAAAGTTGTTAAGGGGTGTTTTAGTGGCCCTTTTATTTTTTATTTTATTTCTATTATTTTTTTGCTGTTAACTGTATTTTAACAAGACCTAGTCTTAACTTGTCAGCCCTAGTTTGCAGTGAACATTTTTAGTGTGTTGTGGTTTCGGTTTTGTAATCATTTTATGATTCTGGTTCACTCTTGATCTTGCTTTTATAGCCAACCGAGCATGTGGGCATCTTACACATGGGAACCTTAACATAAGACCATGGAAAATTCCATTGCTGAACAAATTCATTTCTAAATGTAACTTTATATATATATATATATATATATTATTATATATATATATATTATCTTATATTATATATAGATATAATTATATACTATATATATATTATATATATATATATATATATATATATATATATATATATATTATATATATATATATATATATATATATATATACGTACAGTGGTACCTCGAGATACGAAAGGCTCAACTTACGAAAAACTCGAGATACGATAGCCAATACGAAAAATTTAACGGCTCTACATACAAAAAGTTTTCAAGATACGAAAGGTTTCTGTAAAGTCTGAGATTCGCCCAAACCACCGATAACAATTTTGAAACTCGCGCGCCGCCAACTTAGTAGACTCGCCACCATCCTCCTGCTCTCCCATTGGTTCCTGATGCTAGTCGCGGCCATGAGATCCTTCTCTCCTGTTGGCCAGCATCCCTCCCATCATGCATCTATGTACGTGGTGGCGTGCCTCGGCCACTCGGTACCAGCATCGTTATAGTGCGCACGCGGTATTAGTTTCGGGATTGTCAACTGTTTCTGAATCTACTAGTCAGAGTTGACATTGTGATGGTGTTTGTGTCATGTGTATTTAAAAAAAAATTTCTCATATCTTTTCACAGAAAATGGAAAAAGAAGAGCACCTCTCGAGTGACGACATGTATGATATGATTGACCAAGATCTCTCTCGTGGGATAAGTGACCAAGATCTCTCACATGGGATAAGTGATCAAGGTCTCTCTCATGGGATAACTGGAAACTTTGCAAGGTTGGTAGAATCTCCACTCCCTGCTGAACAGAGGGTGTTGACCAATCATTTACAACATGTATACCAGTATAATCAAGGCACTTCAATTTATGTTGAAGGTCAGCAGCCGAACATTCAGTACCCAAATCAGTTGCAGAGAGAGCATTTGGTTGAACAGGGTTTTGATGGACACCAGGGCCAACAGAGTCATGAGGTGCAACAATTAGTAGATAATTATCAAGACGGGCAGCAGTTTATGAACACTACGCGTTTATAGAAAAAAGACACCCCGAAAAGGCTCACACAGGTCGTATGCTTGCGCAGTTCGATGACGTTTGCCTGAGTCGTTTCAGAACATTGTGAAAAGTTAGCAGAAGCAATCTTCGTTGGATCGTTATTTTTTAAAGAGGCCTTCAGCCATTAGTAGAGTAAGCAAAAGGGAAGAACCTAAGTGAATAAAAAAACAGAAAGTTGTTAACAGCAAAAAGGAAGAACCAAGTGATAAAAAACAGAACCAAGTTGAAATTCTGTAAAAGAAAAAAAAAACAAAAAACCTACGTAAAGTAAAAAAAACAAAAGGTAAAAAAAAGTTAAAATAAAAAAAGAAAAAAAATTTTAAATTTTTAGTTTTTTTTAAAGTTAAAGTTTCGTGTTTACAGTTTTGTTAATGTGTTTCGTAAACTTTAGTTTAGTTTTCCATAAATTTTTTTATGTGTTTTGTAAAGTTAAGTGTACGTACGTATCTGCCGTTTTGTCCTCCTCTGCCGCCACTTTCGGAGACAGCCTCACTCGAAAGGTAAGGTTCCACATTTTACGTACAGTATTTCTTGTATACCATGTACACTAATACACTTTATTTACAGGTTATTTTGCATTTTGTTATTAATTTAGGTATTGAATGGTCCAAATTGTTGTAGTATTTCATTGTTTATAGGTCAATTTAGCTTTATTATGAAATTTACTGGGGTATTTTTGGAGGGCTTGGAACGGATTAGCCATTTTACATGTAAATGTGGTCCAAGATACGAAAACTTCATGATACGAAGGGCGCCTCGGAACGGATTAATTTCGTATCTCGAGGTACTACTGTATGTATAATATATATATATATATATATATATATCTTATATATATATATATATATATATTATAATCACTTTAGCACGTGATTAATTATCACACATATCCACAGGTGAAAAGTAAGAGACAGGGTGTAGGTCCTGACCGGTTCCGGCTTTATTTCCAAGCCATTGACAAAGGACTGATACATAGTATTAGAAGTCACAAGTATATGTATATACTACAGAGACAGTACTGACGAACATACACAACCGTTTGAGACTGGAGATCCACCCAAAGGTAGGTTGTCAAGGTAGGAGTGACTTTCAAAAATCATTTGGCTAAAATGTACAATAAATTCTCAAGGGATACTACCGATAAGGATTACATCAATGAACTGAAGATATATATATAATATATATATATAAATTTTAAATAAGATATATATATATTATGAATATATCATATATATATATATATATATCATTATATATATATATATATATATATATATATATATATATATTATATACTCTATAAATATATAGAGCGACTTAAGACTAGTTGGGCTCCAAGAGGCCCCTGGCTTAGAATATTACTGGTTATTGTCCATCCCACACAACAAATGCGATTTGCATGACAGTGAGGGAAAGTAGAGATTTATTTGTCACTAGTATATGCAGCTTAGTAAGTGAAATAATTTTTTGAAAGAATATATATGATTCTATATGTCGACAGGAAATATCTTCAAACTCGAATATAAGAAAAGAAATATGTATTTTTAGAAGACAAAACATATATATTAATAATAATTGTGAATTTTATATATATATATATATATATATATATATATATATATATATATATATATATATATATATATATATATATATATATAATATATGTGTGTGTGTGTGTATGTGTGTGTGTGTGTGTGTGTGTGTGTGTGTGTATGTGTGTGTGTGTGTGGGTGCAATATTATTAAGACAAAGTGTAGATACAGGCAAGATTTATGATGAGCCAAATTAAATTAGCATTATTATTACCCCTACTTTCAAAAGTGGATCAAGACTAGAGGCAAGTAATTATAGGCCTGTGAGTCTAACATCACATATTATGAAAGTGTATGAAAGGGTAATGAAGAAAAATATATGAAACATTTAATAAAAAATAATTTGTTTAATAAAGGACAACATGGTTTCGTACCCGGAAAAAGTACACAAACCCAACTGTTAGTCCACCGTGAGAACATATTCAAAAATATGAAAAGCGGAAATGAAACAGATGTGGTTTATTTAGACTTTGCAAAAGCTTTTGATAAAGTAGACCATAATATATTAGCGAAGAAAATTAGAAAACACAATATCGTGGATAAAGTAGGAAGATGGTTAAAAGAATTTTTACACAACAGAAAACAGATAGTTATTGCAAACGACGAGAAATCGGATGAAGCCAAGGTAATATCCGGTGTGCCGCAAGGTACGGTGTTAGCTGCAATACTGTTTGTTATTATGATTGAAGACATAGACAATAATGTTAAGGATTCGGTAGTGAGTAGTTTCGCAGATGACACAAGAATAAGTAGAGAAATTACTTGTGATGAAGATAGGAACGCTCTACAAAGAGACCTTAACAAAGTATATGATTGGGCTGAGGTAAATAGGATAGTATTTAACTCTGATAAATTTGAATCAATAAATTATGGAGACAGAGAAAGAAAGCTATATGCATATAAGGGACCTAATAATGAGACATCACAAATAAGGAAGCAGTTAAAGACCTTGGTGTGATGATGAATAGGAACATGTTTTTATGCAATGAACAAATAGCAACTCTGTTGGCAAAATGTAAAGCAAAAATGGGAACTGTTGTTACGGCACTTCAAAACAAGAAAAGCTGAACACATGATTAGCTTTATAAAACATATGTTCGTAGTCCACTTGAATATTGCAATATGATATGGTACCCACACTATCAAAAGGATATTGCACAAATAGAGAGTGTACAAAGGTCCTTTACAGCTAGAATAGAAGAAGTTAAGGACCTAGACTACTGGGAAAGACTACAATTCTTAAAATTATATAGTCTAGAAAGGAGAAGAGAACGCTACATGATAATTCAGGCCTAGAAACAGATAGAAGGAATAGCAGAAAATATCATGGAACTAAAAAATATCAGAAAGAGCAAGCAGAGGTAGATTAATAGTGCCCAAAACTATACCAGGAAAAAATAAGGAAAGCACACAGGACATTAATCCACTACGCACCAGCATCGATAATGCAGCGTCTATTCAATGCGTTGCCAGCTCATCTGAGGAATATATCAGGAGTGAGCGTAGATGTGTTTAAGAATAAGCTCGACAAATATCTAAACTGCATCCCAGACCATCCAAGATTGGAAGATGCAAAATATACCGGAAGATGTACTAGCAACTCTCTGGTAGACATTAGAGGTGCCTCACACTGAGGGACCTGGGGCAACCCGAACAAGATGTAAGGTCTGTAAGGTAAGTAAGGTGGGTGTGCGTGTGTGTATACTATATATTATGTAGCTTTCTCTTTCCCTCTTTCGGATGGCTGAGTAAACATTCCTTTTAATCAATCAAAATCTCTCTCTCTCTCTCTCTCTCTCTCTCTCTCTCTCTCTCACACACACACACACACACACATATATATATATATATATATATATATATATATATATATATATATATATATATATTATATATATATATATATATTATATATATATATATATGGGTGTGTGTGTGTGTGTGTGTAATGTGCGTGTGTGTCTGATATATGTATATATGTATGAGAGAGAGAGAACAACTCGCAAGTTTAGTACAGCGGTACAGATATGGAACAGATCACAGTCACTGTTGTCAAAATGAAAATATCACGATTCTAGTTAGGGTCATTTAGGTTGCCATCTGTTGATATCTTTTATCTTATATAAGTTAGAGTATATATTACGCATGTTAATAAACGCATTGACACACGGGGACGATCCCTTATCTGAAGTGCATCGTGGGCATTGAAAAAGACAATTCCTTGCAGCAATTGCGAAGTGGTAGGACAGAAGCGGCTCAGCCGTCGTCCACGGACACAGTCAGTTCTGTAGCAGTACAGTAATGTATTTGACTAGTGACTGAAGTGTTATTACCTTGACACACTTCCTTAAGAAGTGAGTTGCATTGATTTTTTTTTGTAACCCGTCCTTTTGGTCTATCAGCATCTGACATCAGCATCTATCAGCCTTTGATAGCATCTGATAGCCTTTGTCCAAGACTTTAGAGAATACAGTAGTGTAAGCCTGAGCTTGGCTATACATGAATCAACAACAGCGCATGTAAAAAATGCTCAGCAGTATATCAGTGTGGTGAATAATGGCACCTTGGGTGACTTTTTAGCAACTTCGCTGAATAAAGGGAGAGAAGAAGTATTGAAGCAGAGAAGTATTGTTATGAGAATTATAGATATCATAAAGATGTTAAGCAAACAAGTGTGGTGAATAATGGCACCTTGGATGACTTTTTAGCAACTTCGCTGAATAAAAGGAGAGAAGAAGTATTGAAGCAGAGAAGTATTTTTATGAGAATTATAGATACCATAAAGATGTTAAGCAAACAAGCACTTCCTTTTCGAGGTCACAGAAATGAATCGGCCTACACTTTAAATAATGATATTTTGAATCATGGTAATTTTTCAGCTACGGTGCAGTTAATGGCAAAATATGACTGTTGTGGCAGCTCATGTTTCTCCAGTGCAAAACAAGTCTGAGCAGAGAATGAAACGATTAGAACAACAAGGAAAGGTTCACAGTAAAGGTTGTGGTGGGCTTGTTACATACCCGAGTAAAATAACTATAAACTATTTAATCAACATTATGAAAAATATGATTCAAGAAAAAATTGGGCAAGAAGTTAATCAACCAAAATACTATTCAATACAGGTTGATTCAACGCAAGATATTTCATCCATTGATCAGTTTAGTATTATTATTCGATATGTGCTTAAAGGTAATATCTATGAGCGACTACTTTCAGTTGTACCAAGTAATGATGGAACAGGACAGGGACTTTCGATCTACTAATTAAAACGTTACAACGTCTTAAAATTGACCCAGAAAAATGCGTATCTGATAGCTCAGATGGCGCTGCCAACTACCATGGGCATCACAAGGGTTTACAAAGTAGAATTGCTGATGTGGCAGATCAACGTGTTCATACATGGTGTTATGCCCATGTTTTGAATCTAGTGATAACTGAGACTACAAAATGTTGTGTACCTGCAGTTTCCTCTTTCAATTTGCTTCAGAATTTAGCTACATTTGCGAAAGCATCACACAAGCGAATGGCTGTATGGATGGAAGTGGTAGGGTAGGGAAACATCTGGGACCAGAAAAAATGAAACGATGAAAGCTAATAGGTGAGATTAGATGGTCAGGGAAATCAAATGCAGCAACAACTATATTTGGATGCTTTGATGTGCTGATTGATTGGTATGCTTAACAATGATTCAAGAATCAGACAAGTTTGATGCAAAAACAAAATATGAAGCAAACGTTTTTCTTCAAAGTCTTCAAAAGTTTGAAACCATATTGACTGCATTTACTTATTTGTATATATTTGAAACTACAGCCCCTTTATCAAAATACCTGCAGACCAGTGGATTAGATATGTTCACTGCATGGAGTTTGGTAGATACAGCTACAACAAAGTTGAAGGAACAGACAAGAACATTTGATAATATCTACAGCAAGGCTTTTGAATTTGTAATTAAATTTAATGAGGAAATTTCGCAGATGAATTTGAATGAACATACAACATTTCAAAATGATGCCTTGGAAGATACATTGCCAGTTTAGAGAAAGAAGAAGATAAAAATGGTAGATGAACTTGTGAGTGATGAAGGAAGCTCCTCAGATCCCCTAGATGATTTTAGAGTAAATGTGTTTAATTCAATAATAGATCGTATTGTTCAGTCACTGGAATCACGCTTTGTACAACACAAACAGTTGTATAAAGATTTATCTTGCTTGAACTCTACAAATTTTAAAACAATTGCTGAGAAAGGTCTTGGAGATGAAGCATTGAGAGGAATTATCAAGTTGTTCCCACAAATCATCAAAGATCAAGTGAAATTGGAACTCTTTTCTTTTGCTTCAAACTTTGATGTTTTAAAGTTATTACTTAATGATGGTGAAAATGTGGGCAGCAGTTGCACCCACTGTAAAATGTGTACCACTTGCCCATCTTGCATACTAAATATTCCAGCTTCCAACAGACTTCATGACAAGGCATATGATAACCTTTATGAACTATATAAAATAATTTGCACATTATCTGTTACCCAAGTACAGTGCGAGAGGGCATTTCCAAAACTGAAGATTATAAAGACAAGGTTAAGAAATTCAATGTCTGAGGAAAACTTGGAATCTTACATGTTACTATCCATTGAAAAGGAAATGTTAGATGACCTGGACAATGAAGTAATTATTAACAGATTTGCACAGTGAACTTAAGCGATTGCTCCTAATATAGTGGGCTGCATGTAATAGGTTTTATAGTTTTTCGCGGTCTATATACAAATTCTGCAGTACAAGTGTGCTTAGATATATCCGAATATTACTTCAAAATTCTTAATAAATTTGTATATACATGTTATACTTCTACATTGAAAGTATACTTTTATTTTGCGTATTTCCCAAGGGTCTCATAAAAAATTATGAAAGTAAGTAATCAAAACCATATAAATCTAGTCTTTTGATGGGCTAGACTAAATAAAGGGGAGGTGATAAAATTTGACATATGTATGATTAATGATAAATGCTATATATGTCTAAATTATTTGAAAGAAAACTTAAGTAGAAAACGTTTAAAGAATGCAGGCTATATGTATCTTCTTGATTTTCTTTACAGAATTATTGGATTACATTTTTATTTTGCAAACATTTCAAAATAACGCTAATTATATGTCATTAAACTTTTGATTAGAAATTCAACTAAGCAATTATGTATCTAAATTTAGTATTACTTTACATTATGTCTAGGTGATTGACGCTTATTAGTAAGAAATAGACGTTCCAATAATTTGTCTTCTGTGTTTCCATTTGTGCATTTTCAAATATTTTATGTATTTGCTATGTGAACTCTTTTATAGTATTATGGCTGAGGGTTGGAGTGGGCCCCCTCTTTTTGTCACCTGGCAACCACAATTTTTAGACTTAGTCCGCCACTGATCAAGCCTACTAAGGTACAACTGGATGTTTTCCACCTTTTAAAAAATTCAAACCTTTTTACTGTCAATTTCCGTTTCAGCGCTGAATAACCTCATAGGTCCCAGAGGAGTATCTTCTGGCACTGATAATGCTTTATATATATTTCATTACACGTTTTCCTATAAACCTCTCCTTTCAGCAATTTAGTTTAAGACAAAGGCAGTGTGTAAAGACTAAGCTGTGAACTGCCAAGAACTGATTTTTCAGTTTTGTTGAAGTTATTTCTTACCGTGATTATCTGAACGTACTACATAAGATGCCATGACATTTATGACGCAAGTTATCGGCGTGTATGTTATATATTCCCAATCAGATCCGGATACAAATAGTATATCTTTTAAAGCACCGCCTTATCTAAGGAAATGAATAAGACGTGACTGTTCTTCGCAAACATTTTGATGATATAAACAGCTGTCAGTGACGACTATAGACTCTGGATGTTCCTCGTATTGACGTGAGATGTGACTCATTTCCTGTTCATTTTTTTCCGTGGCAAATCGCGTGAATTTTTCTGAGAGTTTATTTCCTGTAAATGGTTATATATAATTATGATGTTTTCTATTAAAAAAAAAGTGAATGACGAAACACCACGAGGATATTCCTGAAATTACAGTAAAGAATTTGGGTTTTTCTGTTGCTGTCGTATAAACAATTTTTTGAGCCTAAAAAACTGCAAGCGCTTGTTCTGTAACTTCATGTAATCCCTGTTTTGTAATGTTATATAAGAACTAATGTCTCTCATTTTATCATTTAAGGTTTTACGCTTCTATGAAAATTAATGACAGCAGCTAAAGGCGAGCTTCTTGGATGAACCGGAATATAAAATACAAGATGGAATGCTTATGGTAAGTAACTCGCCCATGGATGCAGGGTGAAAAAAAGAAGTGAATTTATCTCAAAGCCATGAGAACAAAAAACACCATTAATTTTGCCAGTTGAAAGCAGAACTTTCACATTGATATTCGTCATTTCTTTAGTACGTAGTACTACCAACCGTTCGTCTCACTAAATTATCCTTAGGCAAAAACCATGTCACGTGACCAAGCATTCTCATTTAGTTTTTGTCTCGTGGTAGCAACTTGACTTGGTGGCAGTTAGCCTTATTATAGTGTTTAGATTTTCTAGATTTTTTCTTGAAAGGATGACATAAATAATTCTTTAGCTGCTGCATTCGAGCATCAACCAGAATGTTTTGATGTTATGAAGCTACATGTAAAAATCCTATTAGTCTACCAAGATGTCTGCGCCCTACAACCGGCACCTATACCCACGGTCTGCTGTCAACCATCATTCCATCCTAAGTAACTATTTATTTAGTAAAGATGCCGTCTCTGTGACGCGTCTTGATCAGTATATGAACCTCCAGTGATTCTCCGCCTGTACGATCAATGTGGTTACCCTGACACTGGGTCATTAATGCTTCCTTTCGCAAATACCAGGAAACTGTTAGCATAATTATACAAATTCTCAGCATTATTTACGATTTCTTTTACAACCAGCAGGAACTATCTTACCCTCAGATCCAGACACAGGTCCTTTATAAATGCAAATCAGTAGTTCAGGTCGTGTTTCCATAGTCTCATAACTTTTCTTCCCCATAACCATAACCTTATTATATTTTCTGGTGACCTTAGTTTGAAAAGGGGATTAGGTAGCCGGTCCATTTGGCCTTCGCTCGATGAAAACAAAGTAAGAACGTAATCATGGGCACGTAAATCTTTTAATTATTTTACAGAGGTGTCCTTGTACTGAAATGAAGGCTAAAAAAAAAACTCAATGGAAAACGTGAACAGATCTTAATTTTTTACGTGATCTCAAAATTAATTGCCCTATAGTTTTAGGTGTAGCTTAATATATATATATATATATATATATATATATATATATATATATATATATACATATATATATATATATATATAAATATATATATATATATGTATGTATGTCTAATTGAATCACGAAAGTTTTGGAACGTGATAAATGCATAAATAAAGGTATAAGCCACGAAGGAAAGATAAAAACAGCGGAGTAGCTGCAAGATCTTTCGACTCAACGTCCTTTACTTAGGAGTCAAAAGATCTTGCAATTACTCCGTTGTTTATCTTTCCTTCGTGGCTTATACCTTTATATATATATATATATATATATATAAAGCCTCGATTTTCAGGAAGTTTTTGTGAGGCTGTTATCCCCTTCCAACCACCCTCCATTGCCCGAACCCACGTATTTAAATATATGTGTCAACCTCAGAAGCATTTATATACCCTAAATATAAATTCATTGCAGTGATCCCCCTTAGTAAGCTGGTATTAGCATATTTTACCTTGCGCGACGAAGGCCACGTTTCTTGGTTTGACCTTCAGCAATAAGCTCCCTGCTGTTATCGCTTAGAAACTTTCCCGTCCTCGCCTATCTATCTAATCACTTGAGAGATTCAAGTGGTGTACAACGGGTGAATGTTCTCGCTACCAGGATCCTGCTCGCTACAACAGTATGATTACGCTGGTTAGACCAGACTCAAAGTCTCGTTTGTTATGATCACGGTCTAGGCAGAGCCGTATATACGGCTCTGGGTCTAGGTAGATGTAGACCGTGGTGATGATAAGGTTCTAGCTGGCTGAGCGTGTGAGGTGCAAATGCCATAGCTGTATAATAACCTAATTTAGGATTAGCTGCAACCCTCCATTCATATTAGCTTTCTTCCATCTCGCTACCCACCCTCTCTCCCAAAAGTTATTTCAGTGCGTGCAACTGCGAAGCTTTCTTGTTACTACACCTTTCAAACTTAACTACTCAATTTCCTTTCCAGCGTTGAATGACCTCATAGGTCCCAGTGCTTGGCCTTGGGCATATACTCCATATTCCATTCCAATAAGGCGAACACTGACAATAAAATCAACTTTAATATTATAGAAATACACATACAGAGGACAGATTTAGTGTATATACATACATACACACACACACACATATATATATATATATATATATATATATATATATATATATATATATATATATATATATATCTGTAAGCAGGTTGAGACATACTCGGGACCAGTTGATTCCTTTAATGTAACAAGAGTGATTACAGATCAAGGGATGAGCGGGAACTGACTTGTCTTTTCCCGAACCCCGTGCAAAGAGATACACATAACAGGGAAAACATATCGTACCTCAAATGAAACATTCCTACACCTCCCTTTAAGATTAAAGCTCCCCATTCAAAGCAAACATAGTATATTTAAAACATAAGTATAGATTTTCTCCTTTCAGTTGCAAAAATAATAAAACTGGTAAAGGTAGTAACATATGAAGCAAAGGGAATTCAGCTATAATAAAGATAGTCTTCGGACACAGCGCTGGAACATACATAAATGGTAAACATGACAAGAGGAACATTTATTAAACCCAAATAATCAGGATTAAAGTATATGCACAAAACTTGACATGTTTAGGGGATATTTATTAAACACAACTACAATGAATTACTCTGTAATATAATCATCGTGCCATTGCGGGGGACGACGTACCCTAGTGCTACTTCTCCCCACCCCTGGGTGGGTACTGGGCCAGCCTCCCCCGAGGCGGTGGGAGTAGGTTCTCCCTCAGGGGTGGTGTGGTGGAGGGATCTCAAATGCTTGCGATTTCTTGTCGAAATTCTTCCGCTCCCGTCTAACCTTATGCGATATTGGCGGTATCTATTCTTTTCAATAAACCACCCCGCTTCTATTCCAGGCTCGTGTAGTAACATCCTGGATAGCTACCCTCTCCCCTATTTGTAGGGGGGAAAGATCCTTGGCTTTCTCATTATACTTGGATGATATTCGTTGCTCAACAACGCTTCTTTCCCTCTCTCTTGCGGACAAGGTTTCCGACCAATGCTCGGTGACGAAATGATAACTTTTTAACATTGGACCGAATCTCGAAGTTGGCGACCCATGGCCAGCTGTGCAGGAGACTTATCTATACCACGTAATGGTGTATTTCTATACTGCAATATCGCCTGAGCTACCTTGTCATTGTCTAGCCCTCCATCAGGTAGAGTATTGCCCATTAATGTTCGTTTGGCGGTGCGCACAGCAGCTTCTGCCCGCCCGTTGGACTGGGGGTAGTGAGCAGACGACACTCTCATAGATACCCCCCACTTACCAAAGAAATGTCTCATTTCCATGCTCGTTAGATTCGTGCCCTCGTCCACTGATATTTCTTCAGGTGCTCCCCACTGCATAAAATATCTTCTAAAAACTGGGATCAATCTCGCGGATGTAGTTCCGTTAGCGAAGAAATAAATTTCCATCCATCCAGTCAGTCGATCGGCGTAGACCATATCTGCCTCCCTGCTACTTGAAATAAATCTGCAACAGTTCTCCTGAAACGGATATTCGGGAGGGGGAGTGTATATATACTTTCCCTTTGTTGCGAAGGTGCCGCAACGTTGCAATCATGACACTGTGCCCTATAATTTGCCAAGTCACCCTCAATCCCAGGCCAAATAAACTGCCTGTCGTGCTCTTCTGATCATGGAGTCAGTTGATGATGACCTGAATGTAAATTGGTTGCAATGCGTAAACGTAGTGCCTCCGGAACTACCAGACGAACATGCCCCTCGTCATATGCATATGTGACTAATCCTTCAATGACACTCAGTCTATCACGTACATTGAAAAAAGGTTTTAGGCAGGGCTCCACTTGAGACCTTGACGACGGCCAACCCTCTTCGCTGACACGTCGCTGCAATAGTAAATAATCAGGATCCTTCTCTGCTTCCCCCCTCATGGTAGCCCAGTCCATAGTAATGACGTCATCCGCCAGCGATGACGTCATGGAGGCCAATACAAACTTCGTTCATAAGTTTCCTCCTCTTCTTCGTCTTTGACGGTAGTTTCACTGCGAATCACTGGGTATCTTGATAACGTATCGGCTGCCGAATTCTTCTTCCCCGGCAAATATCTTATGGTTAAAAACTTATTGCTTATATTTTGTTTTCTCCTTCAACCTTAGTAGTCTCGGGTTTGCAATGTCTTTTAGGCTCCTATCCCAAAGAGTTTTACCAAAGGTCTATGGTCCGTGATTAAAATGAAATTCGGGCATCCCAATAAAAACAATCTCGATTTCCTAAGGCACCATACTACTGCAGCCGCTTCCCCCTCAATGACGGCATAGCCGGCCTCCGCCTCCGTCAGGTGCCTGCTGCCACATAATGCCAGTTTCCATCCCCCCTTACAACAAAAAGGGGCATTGAGATCCTCGCAATTGCAATATTGTTGCAATATAACAAATCCCATTCCTTCTCTGCACCAATCGGTAACAACAGCAGTGCGCCTTGTCTTATCATAATATGTCAGTCCGTCGCCCAACATCTTGCAAATGCTGTCCCGGGCTGCAACAAAACTGTTTTGAAGGCGTTGGTCCCAATAAACTTTCCGATGGGGGGATTTCTTGAGAAGATCCCTGAATGGTTCCATTACCGGTGCAATTTGGTTCACAAGTCCAAACCAAGATCTTATATCCGTGATAGTTGGGCTTGCAGGCATGGGGAAGTTCTTAATGGCACTCATACGCTCATTAGAAGGTCTATAATTATCCCAATCAAGTTCGTACCCCACAAACTCTACCTGTCTTTGACAAAATCGAATTTATCCGGATTCAGCGTAATACCATTATCTCCACATAATTGCAAAAAATCATAAGTATGCCAAAGGCTCCCTCAACACTGTCGTCATATAACAACACGTCATCTATGCACTTGTACTTTCTGTGTACATCAATAATAACGTCATCGAACCTTTTCGTGTATGCATCGGGGGCCGCGCAATGACCCATAGGTGTTCGACAATACTGGTATCTCCCCCATGGTGTAATAAACGTTGTCAACTGTCGGCTCTCCTCATCTAATGGCACCTGGTGGAATCCGGCATAGGCATCAACTACAGTCTTATATGTACGAAGTGGCACACCCGAGACCATGTCAAAAGGAGCACATGTGTGATGCGTTTCTCGTTTGCAATTCTTATTCAGCTCTTGATAGTCCACGGTCCTCCGTGGTTTACCATTTTTCTTTGCTACCACTACCATCCTCGCACACCAGTCCGTAGCTGTACCAGCAGGGACCTCCCTAATTACTCCTAATTTGACATCTTCGTCGAGCTGAGCCTTAACATCGGCCTCCCCAATGCTTAGGAACTGGTATAGGTGTATGACACGCATAGGGGATGGCACCTTCCCTCAGGTGAATGTGGTGAGGGGCTCCTTTCATCATCGGCAGAGGGTTTCTTGAAACGTTGAAAACGTAGTCTTCGCAAACGTTGCAGTAGCCAGTCCCTCAGCTAGGACTTCTCCTCCGTGCAGCGTATGGCATCTCGCGCTGACGACCACCACCCCCTACCCGTGTGAGAACGTTTTCTTCAGGCGTTTGGCGGGGGTTAGTCGACGCAGAGGGTTTCCGAGTGACGTCAGTTCACGGTTGCGACAGTATGATGGGGAGCGGAAACTTTGTATGCACTAGACCTAGTGATTTACACACTCCTAAAGACATATAAAAACGGGTAGCACCTTGCACAACGATAACACTAGTGCTCACTGATTTATCACCCAATTCTATTAGCATATCAACAGACCCATATATTCTCAATGACTTCTCCCCTGCGTGATTTACAATGACATTACACCGAGAGAGATTAGGTACCTTCAAACCCAATTTTGGTAACAAATCTACCCTACTATACACACTTCTGCCCCTGTGTCTGGAACAGCCTCAACAACGACACACTCACATGAAACTCATGCTTAACCTTTATTTTCACCCATCGGCAGTTTCCCCACTGCCGCAACATAGGCCTACCTGGCGATTTTGTCCGCAGGTGGATAGGCAACAGTGCATGTGGACCGTAACAGACGCGTCCACAATAGGCGCCGTTTTGGCGGGCTGTTGCCCCCCTTGACGACAGAATTTAGCAAAGTGCCCCACAATACACACTGCAAACAGTTAACATTATCAGCAGGACATTTTTCCCTGCCAATGAGAACGACCACCACACTTTTTACACCTGGTATCTGACTTACTGTTACCCAGTAGGTTTCGAGCTACTACGGCCACGGCCGTGTCCCTTGTCACTATTATTAGACCTATAGCTAGCAATAATTTTTACTTTCACCTTCTAACCCACTTTTCAACTAGGCCTAAGCCTATCTCATCCCCTTTTACCAAACTAGCTACGTTTTGCCCTTCCACGAGCGCTAATACTATCCTTTTCTGCAGATTCATAAATTTCACATTTACGTAACAATTTCTGCACAGTATTGAAAACCTCATGATCTGTAGGATCTCTTGCTTAAGTCCCACATTGCTTAAACCACTTGTTATCCGCTGAACTAACACAAAAATCATTCAGATCAGCTCGACAATGGGGACATTTAAACCCACATCTAAGGCCAATTGGTTGGAGGCCACCTATGCACAAAAGATTTCGCGGTTTCTTGATCGCCTTGTTGCGCTGAGAAAAACTTGTCCATGCCACTGCCTTATTACAGACTTCGTCGTGATCTCCTCCAGTCTGTCAAATGCCTCAGAGGTCGTTAATGAGTTCCACTGAACCTCTGAGTGCGTTTGCATCTATAGTCATCCTTAACTTCTCATCGCAGTTTAACCGGATACTGATAAGTGCATTCTCTCCTGAGACGTTTCCTAAGGCCAGCCAATCACTCATAGAGCGACACCATTCTCGAAAACTGCTTTGTGTCATCTCATAGCTACACTTCTCAGGGCACATCGCCCTAACACCTGCCGAGGCTGAACCATGTGGTCTTCCTTGTGCCATGAGGCCAACCAAAGCCTGTAACAAGTCCTGTCCCTCGTGGTGCCGGCGTGCCGGTGTTGCATTCCTGCTTGCAGTGCCCCTGGGGAACGTCTTGCTGTGCCCCTGGGTGTGTTGTATGGCCTCGTCTCAGCATCTTGTAGGTCCTGCTTTGGAACGAGAATCACTGCGCCATGTAAGCAGGTTGAGGACATACTCGGGACCAGTTGATTCCTTTAATGTACAGTGGTGCTCAAAATCTCATGCGACAGATGATCTTTTTGTATCGTCCAGATTCTCAGACTCAACGTGATGTTGCCAAGTAGTGCTATACTTTTTTTCTAATGTCATACATGTCGAAAAGTTTGTGAATTCACAGCTAGCCCTATTTTCCTTATGGTTATATAAATATGATCCCTTTTATGCATTGGTATAATTCGTAATCAGTGTGATTTGAACTGATTTTCTTTTTTTACGCTGCTAAGTTCAAAATGCGGTGTGATAAGGTTAAGCTGTGCCATCAATGAAAGCACACTTTACATGCTCCTCGGAATGGGCACCTAACTACGTCTGCTGCATTGACAGTAGACCTAATAAGCTCAACAGTCATAACAACATATTCAACGTAGGAATATGAACTAAAATAAGTTTTCTTTGAATGTTGAAGCTTTCGCCTGTGTTTAAGCTGCCTGTATGTTGCAAAATGTTTTATAGGCCTAAAAAAATAATCAAGCCTTCTGAGATATAATCTGTTATTAATGAATTTATTTGTAGAGATTATCTGTTTTTTGACGAATACAACGGGAATATGAATTACAACCAATTTTCTTTGAATGTTGAAGTTTTAGGCTGCGTTTACGCTGCCTATATGTTGCAAAATGAATTATAGGCCTAAAAGAATAATCTAAGCCTTATGAGATATAATGTTACTAATGTTTTTATTTGTAGAGATTACCTGTTCTTTGAGGAATATAAGATGATGATTTTGATTATATGGAGAAGATGACTATTAATCGAAATATCATAAGTATTAATATCAAGGCGTATGGAACACTTGTTTTTCAACTGGTTTAAAATATATTTTCTTAAAAGTCCTTCTCGCGCTTTTGGTGTGTAATTTATCCTTTCATAAGGTAACTTGAAGAACAAGAATGTGTAGATAACCTCATTTGCTTTCTGGCCAGAAATTTTTGATAGAGAGATGTGACTGTTAATTGTCAAGTAAAGAAATCTAAACCTAGGCCTAAGAATAATATCTTGGCTTTGACAAAAGAATAATTGCATGGGCGAATATTTACTTGTATGCCATAATTTTTTAAATATTTAAGAATTATAGCAATTAATTATGTATGAAAATCCAAATATTCCTGTAACACATATAAAATGAGTGTTTTCAAGATAATTTCATTGTCGCTACTCAGTGTAGACCTACTTATGTTACCCCTGGTGGTGGTTGTTGCACCGACACAAATGATACGTCACACACGCTCCGCTCACACCGTCACACGTTGATATCGGTGGGCGCATTCTACTTTTGTATATACATATTTACATATTTTTCAGCATTGAGATGTAAAAGCAATCTAATAGGACTATTTTAAATTTTATGTTAGCTTTGGAAGCATTATGAATGTTATGACAATTTGTTTTTCGTTTTTTTTTATTTAACATTTCAACTGATGCTTAATGACGACTTCATTTTGGTCAAATGCTCCAGTGGTGTGTGAACGAAAGTTTTGAAAATGTTTCGAAGAGCTTTTTTCTGAAATTTGCTACACGTGACATTTTCTTACAGTTTTGACATATATGACAGATTTCACTCTTGTGAAACATATTATGTCCATACTATATGCAATAATCGCGTTTCCGCATTGAAATAAAAGAAAAATATGGAGCTTGCTATGTTGCCAGTTAGTGAATTTTGAACGAAAATCTTATGGAATCATGTTGCATGAGATTTGAGCATCACTGTACAAGAGTTGATTACAGATCAAGGGATGAGCGTGGGAACTGACTTGTCTTTTCCCGAACCCCGTGCAAAGAGATACACACAGGGGAAAACATATCGTACCTCAAATGAAACATTCCTACAATATCAATTCGAGGTAGAGCGAAAATTTGATATTAAAGACGGTTTACAGTAAAAGTTTAGTACTAGCCCCTTGACCTTGCCGATCACACCTCCCTGAGTGCATTTGATCCCCCAAGGAAACTAGTACTAAACACGACGAAACATTGTAAATGAGTTACTGTTTCGCTGTGTTTATATATAGTATATATATATATATATATATATATATATATATATATATATATATGTATATATGACTTGGTTCATTTTTTTCAGGTACAAAATATGATAATGCTCTGTAGGTTGCTTTTCGAGTCCTTAAAAAATAAAAGGCCGAGTCGAAACGTGATTCAACTTCATTTGTGTTCGCTCTATTATACCGGTTGATGGGAACATATTTTCAGGTTCTTCTGAATATACAGAATAACTCACGACTTTCTACTTAAAAATGACAGAAACGGAGACAGAATCATGTCGTGTAGTGTGATCTTTTTTCTTCAGTTTTAAAAACAATCTGAAGATTAGTAATAAAGCTTAAGTAAACGGAAGCGGATTCAGATTAGAATCATGTGACA